>NC_057808.1:194081161-194083615 GCF_018294505.1 Triticum aestivum | reverse complement strand
ACGGTGGGCGGGGGGAGTTTGGCGCATGGTCGGTTTCTGCAAGTGCAGTCCCACGTGTCAGTGAAGAGGCAAGCCGAAGCGCGTTCCGTTTGCGTGAGCCGTGTGCAAGACCGAACGTGTGTGGGGTGCAATGCAACCGCGACTGGGGTGCTGTGAGTGTACCGCCTTTTTCCTTTTAAACTAGGTGCTTCGCCCCCTCAAAAAAAAACTTGTTGCTTCGCGCGATCCATCGATACTACTACTAGTAATCCGGTAATCCCGATTAAAACAGCGCGGCCGGGTCTTTTCCCGCGCGATATGCTGGGAGGTTGGCTTAGTTGGGTTTTTAGGACGAGTAATGCTACACCTACATAGTCCTAGTTACGTAATTAACATAATGTGAAACGTGTGAGCTATTGATTGTAGATTGGGGGGAGGGAGGGCCCACCACCATGAAAATCAGGGGAGGAGAGAGAGAGAGGCAATTTACGTTAACCCTTTCGTAGGTTCCCGTAGATGTAGAAAGATGTGAAATGCGTGAATGTGCATTTGTAGATAAGGCCTTCCCTCGTTCATCCTTTTCTCCCACAAGATCTTGATCTTCCGTGCAACGCACGGGCATCTTGCTAGTACTCCTACAATATACTATATTATTGTGAAAGTTCATATACACCGGCCGAGATTAATGCAAACACGACAGATTTTCATTACATTTTGAACTTTTATAGGACAGAAAAATAAAAGAAACCCGACCCTAAACCTATTCTACGGCGGCGACCGACGTTCTCCATCTGTGATCTCCATGTACGGGGGCGGGGTTCAAGACCCGTGAAGTGAAGGTGCGGTCTCCGGCGAGGAAAAGTAGAACAGGGGAGACGGACCAACCAGTTGGTACACCATGCCCTGCCGCCTCCCATGCCCTACTCATCCTCGGAGGAGTCCCCGACCTCGGCGGTGCCGGATGTTGGACGGAGGCAAGTAGGACGCGTGGCTTACGGTGCTCCCGTCGTCGGCCGCCAGCGTGGTCACCGCTTGTGCGGCGACTTGAGCGAGGGCGATGACCTCGAGCTTCATCCCCGAAGACAAGCTCTCCCGCAGAGCGTTCGCACTTGCGGTCATGGCGGATGTGGTGCCAGGTAGGAGGACGATGCGCTATGGTGTGGAGGTTAGCTGGGCGTTGCCGCTTTAAGTAGCGCATTCCGGTGAGGCCAAGCGTCCTGGTGCGTCATTAAGTCATCAGAGTTGGTTCCTCGGGCACCGAGCCTCTTAACGACGGCATACGGACGGACGGCATGAATGCGGGCAGCTGGCGCCGGCTGGGAACGCACCGTGCGACGGCGCGAGGGACGAGGGTTTTTGGTGTGCCAGGGTAGTCAGCTGCGGTTGTGGCAACGTTGGAGATGCCCTTTGCTCACATGCGATCGACGCATGTCATTGAAAAAGCAAGACGACCCAGCATGGTCTCAGGTCCTGAGGATGCAGTTGGCCGCGCTACACCACTCCGCGGACGCGTCCCGGGGCCCCGTGCATCCTCGACGAGCCGGGTGTTGGGGTGTGTTTGGATTGTGGCCAAAGTGCACCTTACCAAAATTTTGGTCATGACCCAAATATTGGTCTTTGTTTGGATGGTTTCCATTTTTTTGGCATGCCAATGAACTCTAGCCAACTCTAGTTGATTTTTCTTGCGGATGTCGGCCAAATCATGGGCAACCAAAACCTCAACCAAAATTTTGGCTACCCAATGCTTTGATGGGGCAACCTTGGGCACAAACCAAACATACTGTTGGTCGTGCCACATCACTAACGCCACCCTCGGCACACTGAAACTGACCGTGTCTAGCGACGATGAGCGTGTCACTCACCGCGGTCGCCATGTCTAGAGGCGGTGCTGGAGGTGCGCCACGTTGTTGGCCCCCACGACCCACATGAACGGTTGCCGATGGCGAGGAGGTTGTGGGCCAGCTCCTCCATTGGACTAGTTTGCGCTACGTCGTCCCGACAGGTGTGCCCCACATGTCGGTTTCCCTGTTTTCCCGGCCATATTCAAGCGTCAGTGCTCCGCGTTGCGCATTAGGCCTTTCACTATGTAGGCCAAGCGAGACAACTTATTGTTTATTTGAGCCGTTCAAGTATAATCATGTGGTGGCTTATTTCTCATTCCTCTCCAACCCTCTTCTCCATCGATCATGTCGCCCTCCGGTCGAGTCCATCCTCCCGCATGCCTCATTTGAACATTCCGCCGAGTATCATTCGCATGTGGGCTTAGACCATGCTTGTATTTCCAATGTTTTGTAATTTGTCCGACATGCATACAAACAAACGGTTCGTTTAAAGTTTCACTTTGCCTCCACTACGTGTCGCTTCGCGTCTTAGTTTTTCCATCCCATTCGGTTCATGCCCCGACACATGTTGACAAGATCGATTGATGTTCAGAGATTAATTGCGTGTCGTGCAAGGAGATAAAGGTTTGGTCTA
>NC_057808.1:194074542-194080861 GCF_018294505.1 Triticum aestivum | reverse complement strand
CCCTAGTCCTCTTTCAATCGATCTCCGAACCCCGAGATGAAATCGAGAGAGAACGAGTGGGGGCATGTGTGATACCTAAGGCGGATTCAAAATTTTGAACCGGTGATCATAGCATCCGCAAATCATATATAAAGGGTATTCAATGTTCGTTTAGTTTTTGAACGTACAATATACTCCCTCCTATCCTTTCTAGTTTACAGATAAGTTTTATGTGTAGTCAAAGTATCTCTACTTTGATAAAAAAAAAGTATCAACATTCAACAACGCCCAATCAATATTGTTAGATTCGTACGTACTCCTAGATTTGTACTCGAGATGGTTTCCAATTTGTTTTCAACCACATGAATGTGCTTGTTCTTGCGCATGCTCTTCCTACTAGGATTTCTGCATGTATAGCCAGTCCAATAGTAACTTTTTTAAGCTCCCTGTCCAATAGTACTAGTGGAGTACTGACAACATCTGTACTAGAGTATGAAGTGCTCATAGTTGTACTCCCTCCTTCCATTTATATAGGGCCTATGTGGAGGAGAGAGATGTGAAAAAGTAAGGGGAGTGAGCTCTCATGCAAGAGCCTAGCTATATACGCATTCCTAGTTAAATTCAATAAATATGAAGAAAGAGATGGAGAGGAGATGGAAAAAAGTACTAATACAATAGCCAACCTTATAATTTTTTTGCGGGAAATAGCCAACCTTATAGCCCACACTACTGTATGAGTGCATATAATAGATGATGGCTATAGATGACATGGCAGTTCCTTATAGCCATTGACTGGCTATATTATTAACCATGCTCTAATGCGTTTTTCAAAACCGCATTTGACTATTGACAAGATTAATAGTACATGAGATGTATAATGTGAAAATCATATCATTGGAAGCTCCTTTCACATACGTATCCCTGCCTTACCCTCTCTTTCGGCCACTTACTGGCGGACCCCATGCTTGCTAGGCCCTGCATGTCAGTTACTCAATGGGTTCGGCCACGTCAGGGGATCCTCATCCGTAGTATACTCCCTCTGGTTTTATTTACTCCGCATAAAATGACGCGGGCGGGGGAGGGGGAGGGACGTCGGTTTGCTCTCAACTGCGGTCCCACAAGCGAGCGAAAATGCAAGACAAAGCGCGTTCCATTCGGTGAGTAACATGGAGGGTCCAACGTGCCGGGCTGCAACACGAACGCGACAAGAGCGATGTACAGTCAAAACCGATTGACCGGTCATCACCGAAACCACTATTCACACCAGAACCTTCGCTGCTCGGCCTACGCCAACCACTGCCCTAAAACCACACCTAATCTCCAGTCCCTTCCCCCACCTTTCGATCCCCTATCCCGCATCAAGTGTCCCCTAGTTCGCCGGAAAGCCATGGTGCGCCGCAAGATCACGTACTACAAGATGCTGACGCCGGAGCGCCGCGCAGAAATCGCGGCGGCGGTCGGCGCCACAGACCTCCGTTCCCAAGCTCGCTTTGTGGCGGGCCAATCCCCGAGTTCTCTGAAGCCAAGCTACGAGGAGGAGGAAGCCGATCCAATGTTCATGGCGGAGGTCGCGGCGCAGAAGGCCCCCGATGGGTATGAGAGGATGGACATCGACTTCGTGCCGATGTCCGAGTCCCCCATTGTGCAGGCGGACCAGCGGTTCAACTTGGCAATACTAAAGGAGGACCGGGAGGCAGAGGCTCAACTCGACACGGAGCGCGCGCATGCTGCTGCCATCGAGGCTCTCCTGCAGGCGGAACCGGATGTCGTGGATGTGAACCGGGCGGCGGAGGCTCAACTTGAGGCGGAGCACGCGGATGCCGCTGCCATCGAGGCCCTCCTGCAGGCGGAACCGGACGTCCTGGACTTGAACCGGGTGGCAGAGGCTCAACTCGACGCGGAGCGCGCGGATGCCGCTCTCATCGAGGCCCTCCTGCAGGCGGAACCGGACGTCCTAGACTTGAATCGGGCGGCGGAGGCTCGACTCGACGCGGAGCGCGCGGATGCCGCTGCCATCGAGGCCCTCCTGCAGGCGGAACCGGACGTCCTCGACTTGAACCGGGCGGTGCTCTCGTCCGTGCAGAGCGCCCGTATGCTCCGCGTGAAAGAGTACCTGGAGGCCAAGGACAACCACGGTGCGGAGACACACGTCGGCAGCTACGGCTGGTTCGCGCCGGCAGCCAAAGACGACGAGGCCGTCTAGTTCCGCGAGCAGTGATAGTTTTTCTTTATGTTGTTGTTTTTATGGATCTTTTGCTGTGTAAAAACATATATTGTTATGCATGTCGCCTGACTTGGGTCAGTCTACCATTTCAGGCGGTTGGATGAATATCCTACGTCTCCTAACCCTTCTTCCTCACCTCTTCTTCCCCAACAGACCACCGCACGGGTCGTACGGATACTCCCCAACATGCGGTTGGATAAACATACTCTATGAACGAAAATTATGTGTCAGCGGTAGGATGGCTGAGTTTGGTTTGTTCACATGCGATAGCACGTGTCAGTGAGGGTGCGTTCCCTTGGTTGGGTTTGCGGCGTGCAGGAGCGACTGTGTGAGGGTGCGGTGCGACCGCGGCGTGCAGGAGCGACCGCGATAGCCGTGCGCAAGTGTACCTCCTTTTCATTTTGAAAACTTTAGGCAAGCTTGGCAAAAATGTGTGGTGAAGTATGGCAATGCAAGGCCTAGACCCAAACAGGATAAGTACATAGTACTACGTACTAGGAGTACTAGTCTTAAAAAAGAAAGGAGGGGTTTTCCTTCGCGGGATTAATCGATACAAATCCTCGTTTCACGTGTCAATTAATGCGTATTTTTTTCTCCAAAGCCCAAAGAGCTAACCATCTCACTCCTCATCGCTTGATTAATGCAGCGCCATGCAAACCAACCTTCTCACTTCCGCATGCATGCAAGGGATATTAATGTCCTTGGTTGCTAGTACGAGGCAAACCCCATCAATTTTGCCTCGATTAGTGTTAGTGGCCTTTTGCAAATTGTAATTTTGATATACTGGCCTTGTGTACCAAAAAATGGAGGTAGTAACTATATTTGACTTCCTTCCCCATTGCGGTGACGTCGACGATATCTCGAACATTGTGGTTTGGCGAAGTGCGTTCGACGGAGAACACCATTGAGGGAGACCACGGTAAGTCGTTCGCAAGTGCCGCCTGCAAGCCGAGACAACCGCCTTATTTGCATCCAGGAAGTCTGCTGAACCAAAGGACGCGTAAATGTACTAGTACTACTCGTACACAATAGTGTCGTCCGTCCAGCTTAGTGCGGTGAGATGGTTTCTCGAAGAAGACGATGGAGAAGCGGAGTCAGCGAAGAGTGAAATGATGGTTGCTTCGTCCGTGCTTTGTGATTTGACGCTTCACTGCTTTGTGATTTGTGATAGAAGGGACAGGGGAGTAGACTCTATCCTCTATACTGTACATGCGTCCAAGCACGGGAGAAAGAGGAGAGACGTTGCATTTTTCTATTCCTTCAATCAATCAATCAGGGAGTTTCGGTTCCATCCTTTTGGCTTTGGCAACACCGTCCACAATGGTTCCCACGATGCCAAAAGCTATTTTCACATTTGGCTACACATTGTGGATGCCCTTAACCGTACCACTTGGTTTTGCTCCTGTGTGCTATCTATACAAATCTCAATTATATTGATCTAAAAAATTATAGAATCAAGATTAGTAAAACGGAGGTAATTTTGCCGCGCGGATGGCGGGGGAGGTTTCTTTTTTTTAGAGGATGTTGTCTTGGCGGTTTGCTAACATGCAGTCCCATGTGTCAGTGCTTTACCAAGCCGATCCGCTTCCCACATGAGGCAGAACAACGGCAGAAGCAACACGTGGTTAACTTGAAGAAGATGAGGGAGAAGCGGATTCAGCAACGAGTGAAATGATGGTTGCTTCGTCCCTCCAACTTCTTTTTTTTAGCATTATTACTTTGTCCCTCCAACTTAACTGCGGGAAAGGTGCAGCTTTGTGATTTGACGCCTCATTGCTCATTACTACGCCGACGCCATGACTGGGTGCTTCACCCCGGCTGCTCTGCACTTTATTCCGGTATGGCACGTGGACCCGGTAGCTTGATGTCCCACATGTCGGCGAAAGGGACTAGAAGATTTACGAAAGCGAGCACTCCACTCTTACGACGGAGAAGTACACGACACGACGGCCCAGTGAACTATCACTTGTACTATATATAGTACTATAGTTTTGCTGTTTCGCACGATCCATCGATACAAAACCAATTAAACAGGAAAGGGCGGGATTTTTCCCGTGCGGTATATGATACTGGCCATACATTTCAAAGGCAATTTTAATGTATGCAAACTTAATAATTAAGTAACAATATGATATCTAGTAAAACTAAAAACACATATGATTTATTGTGTTAGAGTGTAGTAGTAGTGCTGTATTGCATAGTTGTTAGATGTAACATGCGAGAACGTGTAGAGATGTAGTTTTGGAGGGCCTACAGAGAGAAAAGCATAATACGTTCACCGAACTTCAGAATAAGCTGATTACGGTCACTATATACGTTTTGCGGTGATTATACGGTCACTTGCTCATAGTTCAGCATCGGATTGCACTCTGTTGACCGGCCAAATAGTCTGCATGGCACCATGTTGACTAGTTAAATTGACCACGTTCCTTGTGGGTCCCACCTGTCAGTTCGCATAGGGAAAAGGTCAGATAAACACAAATGTACGCAGGCGCGACAAGACTCCACCCCGTGGGCGGGAATCACCTGGTTGTGTATGTGTCTGTCAGGGCCTGATGTGTGCGCATGCACATGTATGTTGAGCACTTGAGCGTGAGAGTGTGTGTTGGTCTTGTGGTGTACTGGTGTGTGCATGCATGCATGCGTGCGTGTGTGTGTGTGTGAGTGTTGCGTGCGTGCGTGGCTGCGTGTGTACATGTGAGTGTTGCGTGCGTGCGTGGGTGCCTGTGTTCGTGTGAGTGTGGCATGCATGCAGTTCGTGTGCATGCGTGCGTGTGTGTATAATCACCACACCAGCTCTTGTGTGTTAAAACAGACGACTCGGCATACCAATACAAGGCCACCTTGTCCGCTGTGCCCGCGGTCATGACTTTGAACCACCGTCCAATATTTTTTTGTCATTTGTTTTCATTCTTACTAGCAAGATGCCCGTGCGTTGCACGTAACATCAAGATGCATTTGTATGACTAGTTTATCTTGTGAGAGAAAAGGATGAACGAGGGAAGGCCTTATTTGCAAATGTGGAGAGGTGTGTGGGTACCATTTTGCAAAATTGTCATAGTTTCTTTCCTATCCGCCAGATATAAATCGGACGGCCTATATTGCAGGATGGCAGGCACACCATCATCACCAACTCTGTTTTTTATAAGAGTGTATTTTATCCCTACTCTTATAAAAAGCATAGTCGGTGATGATCGTGTGCCTACCATCCTGCAATATAGGCCGTCCGATCTATATCTGACGGATAGGAAGGAAACTATGGCAATTTTGCAAAAAGATACCCACACCCCTCTCCACACTTGCAAATAAGGCCTTCCCTTGTTCATCCTTTTCTCCCACAAGATAAAATACTCATAGAAATGCATCTTGATGTTCTGTGCAATGCATGGGCATCTTGCTAGTATTTTATAAGAGTGTAGATGTAGTGTAGATACAAGCCGATAGGTGGGCCCGATGGTAGTGAGATAATGTGATGCAACACTAGAGGTGCCACGTGGAGCATTTAACTGGTCAACTAGTCGTATCTTGAGCAAATACAGAGTTTTACGGTGAGCCCGAGACTGTATAATAACCACAAAACGTAAATGGTGACCGTAATGAGTGGATTCTGAAGTCCAATGTACATATCGTGCTTTCGTTTCAAATACAATGATCGTCACTGTATATATCGCGAGAGAAAGATGAAACATGCGTGAATGTGCTGGGGGCTTACTTTTAGAGGACCTGGAGATAGTTTGTGTGCGTACGTGAAAGGGGCGTAGAGGGGGGTATGCGATGGAGAGAGATGCTCTTCATTTCTCTTTATTACGACTAACTTTATATATAGTATAAAAATATACAAATTCACAGTGCGGAATAAATATCATTGTGGGCACCATGCAATGCAAGCGTTCATACTCCTCCATATAACTTTGTAATGTTGTATATATGTAGAAATTCTAAAATATTTTTTGGCCACACTTTATTCAAAAGGAATGTTGTATGCAAAATAAACGTGAAGAGAGGGCTTTTTAGATCAATGGGGTACGTGATGTAACATGTGTGAATGTGTAGTTGATGCATTTGGCAGGGCCTAGAGAGGTGTGTGTGTGTATTACGTATTCGAGAGAGGCATCG
>NC_057808.1:193852648-194074310 GCF_018294505.1 Triticum aestivum | reverse complement strand
AGTGGTCTAGAGAGAGAGATGAATATGACGTCACGGCGAGAGATTCCCTTGAGTGTGTATATGCAAGGGGGGAGTGGATAGAGGCACCAGGAGAATTTTTTGTGTGTGTGTGGTGTTTGTGTTGGTATGTGTGGGTGTGAGAAGATAACAAGACGTGGGGGCAGAGGGTGTGTCACCGCGTGAGGTCCAGTGGGTCGAGGTGAGGCCCTTCGTTCGGTTCCGTCCTGCGCCACATTGGTCGGCCCATGATGCATTTAGGGAGACCCATGGATGACTAGTCGTACAAGACAAAGATAGCATAATTGTGAAGGACTCTATGTCCACTGACAAAGCCGGCTAGGATTTGTAACCCTAGGTTCTCGGACTAAGGTAACCCCTTTATCTCTGATATTACTATTCATCCAACCTAACTTTAAGGGGCATCCTATAGAATGCTCTGCTAGAATCATACTGTAGCGACCCGACCTCAAACGGTCAAGTCTCTGTGCTTCAGTGTCATCCCTGGATCGGTAATGCTGACACACACAGTACTCGAAGGATTTATAACAGAGTAGCAATCACACACTTATTACATCGAATGTCTCCGAAGAGAACTTATTACAATAAATATGGCTTAAGGCCATCTAACACGATAACAACGGAAGACTTGGAAGATAAAGTGAGTCCATCAACTCCAACGGCATAGCTGAGTGCATGACAACGACCTATCGCACCTTTACTCGTCGTCTGAAAAGTCTGCAACATAATACATTGCAGCCCAAAAACGGGTCAGCACATGGAATATGCTGGCAATATAACACAGTAGAGCAATGAACAGATAAATGCTATCACTACATGCATATATGGCTGGTGGAGGCTCTATGGTTATATGATTTTGCAAAAAGCCAATTTTTCCCTACAACAAAGGAATAAATTTTATTTAACTATCATGGTAGTTGAAACATCATTGAGAAGGTTCCTCCAACTCAATCCCAATTAAAGGTAATTATCAACCCAACAAATTAAATTAGAGTGATGAGATACAATAGGATAATCCAAGTACTAGATACTCAAGATGTCCATAACCGGGGACACGGCTAACCATGATTAGTTTGTACACTCTGCAGAGGTTTGCGCACTTTTCCCCACAAGACTCGATCGCTCCGTTGATTTCTCGCACTACATGGTGTTTGAGAAACGGATGACCGAGACACAGTCTTTCAGAAACATTAACTCTTTACTCTGGATGGACAGTTACACCTACATTCCCTCTACATCTGCTAGCCCACCACCGAAAGAGGTCATGCAACATACTCAACTATGCTAGAGCCCATAATAGCTTGTGGCTGCACACGGAAGTTTCTAGCATGAATAATCTTATGATCCCTTTGAGCCTGGGTGGCGGACCGTAGGATAACCACACGGCTACTCCGGGATATCCTAGGACAACACTGGATTCTCCAGGTGCCCAAACAAGCAATCCACCCAGATGTGTATTAAAGTTGCCACCTTAAGTTGAACCATTAATTAACAACTCACATCTGTCATGGATACACTCAAACCCAATCCACGTCTACGAGCATAGCATGGCAATAAGCATAACGTAGAAGTAACTCCCAGGGTTTGATAATAAACAGGGCAATAGGTTCTACCTCATCAACTACTTCCCAAACCCACAAGTTAAGAGATCCTACTCATGCATTATGTGAGGGTTGTAACTAATTCATAAAACTGGGTATGAAAGGGGTATGATCAATGTGTTACTTGCCTTGCTGACGATCTGCAAAACCTAGGGACTCGTAGTAGCACGCTTCGCACTCCGGGAATTCTATCGCAAACAAACAATAGCATACATAAGCAATCAAGCAAAGATGCACGGGTAAAACTCAAATAAGAAGATCTAACCAGAAAGTTCAACTGAAGAAATCCAGTTTGCAAAAAGAATCAAATCAAATGGAGCAACGGAACTCAAACTGCGAAAGAAACAAGATCCGATTACTAATCTGGACTAAAGTCAAATTTTACATTACCAAAATCTTGTTCAAGTTGGTTAAACAGAAAGAGGGTTTCGAGACGAAGATCTAGGTGCTTGAATCGCATGATTCCGATAAACGAGCGAAAAGATAAACTAAAACAAAAATCAGGTCAGAAATCGCGATAAAAAATAATCGCGAAAACCCTGGAAAAAGAAAAACTGACGAACAGGCTAACGAACGAAAGCTCGCTGTCTGTGACTAACGGGTGAACAGCGTTCGTTTAAACGAACGAATGGACGAACGTCCGCAAAATAAATAAACCGACGAGAAAACCGATCTAAAGAAATAAACCGGAATAAAAAACCGGATGTAGATCTAGGGTTTACCGAAATAAACCGACGAGAAAAAACCCGGCGGCGGCGGCGGCTAAGTCCGGCGAGTCGTCGTCGTCGGCGGCTGGCGGCGGTGGTGCGCGGCTCGAGGCGGCGGCGGCTAGGGTTTCGGGAGGCGCGGGCGGGCTGGCGGCGGGGTTGGGCTGCGGGGGCGGCTCAGGCAGCTTTTAAAGCCTGCCCCGGCTGGAGGAGTCCGGGCCGGATACGGCCCGTAGGTCGGTTCACTTTTTTTTAAAATAATTTCGACGTGCAGAAAAAGAAAGGAAAATAATACTAAACGGACTCCAAAAATCCCGAAATAAATTTTCCCCGTCCTCCAAAAATATGCCGAACAAGGTGAACATTTATTTGGGACTAAAATGCAATATTGAAGAACGCGTATTTTTCCTAATTCAAAATAAAATTGCAATAAAATCTGAATAAAATCAAAAATTTGATTTTAATATTTTCCTCCAATATTTCCTGTATTTTGGAGAAGTCATATTATCTCCTCTCATATATATATTTTGATATGAAATATTTTCGAAGGGAAAATAAATTAAAACCAAAGTGATCCTTGTTTCAATATTTGATATAATTCAAATATGAAAATCGTGAAGTCCCCAACTCTCTCCAAGGGTCATTGAGTTGCTTAGAATTTCGAGGATCGCGAAACAAAATGCAATAAAATATGATATGCATGAATTACCTATGTATAACATTCCAAATTGAAAATTTGGGATGTTACACATACTCGTCGATTAGGAAGAGAGGTGTGAGACAATGGGTGAGAGACAGGCCTAAAGATAATGCGCGTACAGGAGACATGTAGGCAGGTCTATGTATATGGAAAGAGTCGATGGGGATTGTGCGTGTGTATGCTTGCGAGAGGAAGAGTGCTTGTGATAAAGGTTAGTGAAAACAGTCGTAAATGGTTACGAGAGGGAGGGAGGGTTATATCGAGAGCATGTGTGCGAGAAAGACACCTCGGGAGAGAGTGTGTGAGCATGTGTGAGAGACCACCGATGGAGAGTGAAACTACACGTAAAAGACTGCTGTACACATTGATTAAAGATATAAATTGTATCCAAATATTAGGATGGGATCATGATATTTGCAATTCGCGCAAGGAACAGTCATTGATCCATCAGACATCTAGATTCTATAGAATTTGAGCATGTCTATGTTATTATTCGACACAATTGATCCACATAGTTAGTATTTTGAACTCCAGACAATGCATCGCTTTAGCAATCGAATATAAATGTGAGTATAGTTCATGTTGTGTGTGTAAAGCACATTATACATACGATAGTTACACAATGAACATTATAAATAGCTACCTATGAACTAGCATACATTTGAATTCAACTTAAGGTGGTTTAAAAAAATCAAATTCAACATGAAGTCCATTTAATTATTTGAATTTGATATCATGGCATTTGTAAATCATACCTAAATTATGGGGGCACCAATCTTTGCTCTGATTTTGTACATAATAGCATATGTAGTCGTGTACAAAATAGATTCAAATTTAGCTCCTCCATTCCAAAATAATCGTAGTTATAGGATTTTCAAGTGTCAAAATTTCAAAAAGAAGTGGATAATTTAATGAGGTTTTCAAACATATAAGGTCAAATTTAATGTTGTCTATTTAGGTCACTCCTCAAAGTTCAAGAGTACTCTAAACGTGAATGCTTGTGTTTCAAAATTTCGAACGAAGCGCCAAAAGAGCCTCTACTCGCTCGAAACCGCGTGAGACCAATGTTTGGTAGTACAAGGAAATTACTTTTCTAATAACTCCGACCCGTGAAACCTACCGGCCCGACGTCCAAAGGTCTAAACCGGGGTAGGTTTGTAGCTTCATCTAGACGCCACGCAACCGCCTCCGAAAAACATTCATACACAATGGCTGCCTAAGCACACATGCACGCGGCCGAAATCCCCGCCCACTATTTGGGACACCTGGGATTACCATCCTACCCCCGACTAGCAGTAGGTCCGAAATTTAAGAGGGGGGCAAAGTTTGTACTTTCCCCATATTTCAAACAAGCGCGTCCCATCTTCTGTTCAAAAAAGCCAAAAACAAGCGCGTCCCAGATCGAAACATGGTTCTCCCCCTCCCCCCGCCCACCCGTCCGATTCCCCATTCATACTCCATGGGCGCAAAAACTACCTCTCCACCAGCCGCGAAACCCCGGCGTCCTCCGTCCGCCACCCCATTCCACCCATCAACCGTAGCCCTCCTCCATCACGCCGGAGCCGATACCCCGACGTCGTCGTCCACCGCAACCTCAACCGCAACGCCCTCCACGGCTAGTAGTTGAAGCCGAGGCCGAGCCATCCATACCTGAGCCAGTTCAACCACGCCGTCCTGTGCCTCACCGCTGCCGCTCCAACTTCGCCACCCTCCACCGCACTGGAGCTGTTCCTGCTACGCCGTCCTTCGCCGCCTCGGATCTGCTTCCCCTCCGCCGACATACGGCCATGGCAACACAGTCAACAATCTGGCCATGGGTTCGTCCAAGCCTGCACCCTCCTCCAGAACATCGGTTTCCCTAGCAAAAAGAAGAAGATCGGCGCGACATGTGGAGGCGACCACACCGGCAACCAAAAATGGTACTCCTCTTCCGTTATTCGTGCAAATCTTCCGTGTCTGCTTGCACGGTATTCATCCCATAGAAGACACTAGTTGACCGCTCCTTCTTGATACTAGATGTTCCTAGTTACTCGCGATGCACAAGGTTTCTCCTCATATACTATTTCACCTTAGCTAGAGGTCCGTCGCTCCCCTGGATTTCAATTCCTGGTCAGTTGATTCCCAATTAACGGAAGCATTCCTCGGTGTAACAGGCGCTAGTCCGCCTATTACGCTGGGGAAGCAGCGCCTCGGTGTTTATCTTAGGGGCGTGTGGGGCCTAGAGCTGCTGGCGCCCGATATGGACGTCGACCGGGATTAAAGGGATGGCCTGGGGGCGCTGCCAAGCACGGTGGTGGTGTGAGGTCGAGGGGAGGGCGGGGCGGCGGAGGCAGGGGTCTGGGCCGGTGGTTGCTGGCGGTTCGAGAAAGATCGTCAACAGTGACTGGCGGGAGGTAGATGAAGGCCATCTGCCCGTTCCTTATAGATCGGACGATTCATAAAAAAATCGACCGACCTATTTATTTTTAGTCGACTGTTATCTTGATAGGACCACATGTGGTGGTGTGCTGGAGGAGTACCTGCATTTCCCAGCCATCCCAGTGCTCATATATTACAAAATCATACGGAGTAGAATATAATTTTGTTTGCCATGCAATGTTGTAGAGCTATCATATGTCTCCTGTCATTTATTTTTCAGCCACCTGTTATCTGCTACTTTTACAGTGCACTAGTTCTGCACACACTTCACCCATACTCTCACTATTGTGTTTTTATGCAAGGGTATTTCAGACTCTGCTGCCTTGATAGAAGAAGAAAAGAAAAGAGAGAAGTCGCTCCAGCGTGGTACGCGGCTATGACAGACACGTTTGAGCCTTATAAAGGGTGCAGTGTCAGCAGATGGAGACAGTAAACGTAGCTCTGGAGTTGATGACCTCGCTCGCCATGAACCACCATCCCAGGTGGTTCCTTTAACTTCGCGGTGTCATATGTGGTTGCATGTTGCATATGGTGTCCAGCTTGTATTCGAAAGGCCGAAGTCGGTCTTTATTAAGATAAGGAAAGATATTTTTTACATGAACCACCATCCCGGGAGCACCAGAAGACAGATAGCTAGTCAGGGCACTGGCCGAGCCAGTGACAAGCCCAGCACATACATGCATCACCTGGAAGCCAACTAAAAAGCCACGATGGTGGCGAAGTAGCCCGCCTCCCACCAGGCTCTCAGGTCCTAGATGATCATGCTCACCACTGCAGCCGGATGTCTAGCTTGTATTGCTTCCGATTTGGTTAAATTGCATCTGCTTAGCTTACACACTATACCTTTGAATATGACACGCCTTCCTGTTTTTGGTACATACTAGTACATCTGTCTATTAACCATGTTCTTACATCAAACTAATGTTCTTGTGTATCCCTCATCAATCACTTATGATGAGGCAGTCAGGCCAGTGGACTACTGTGATAAAAGATCCTCATTTAAAGAATGCAGTGTCAGCCTCCCCACATGTTTCTCAAGAAACAGCAAGGCTAGATGAAGATAGTGAACGTAGCTCTATAGTTGATTACCGCATTTCCCCTACACTAGCATCGCAGGTGCTTGCTCTAACTTGGCAGCGTGATATGTGGTTGCATGTTGCATATGGTGTCTAGATTGTAATTCTTCCAATCTGGTTAAACTGCATGTGCTATTCTGCTTAGCTTATACATTATACCTGTTAATGTGACATGCCTTCCTGTATTTAGTACATAGTACATCTGTCTATTAAGCATGTCCTTACATAAAACTATTGTTTTTTGTATCCCGCATCAATCAATATGACGAGACACCTTTAGTATATGCAGTGCGATATTAGTTGCATCTTTCATATGATTTATAGCATGCGCTGCTTCTAATTTGTTGAAATTCCATTTATGATGGGACACTTTTAACTTGGCAGAGTCATATTGGTTGCATCTTTCATGTGGTGTCTAGCTTGCATTGCTTCTTATTTGTTGGAATGGTTTCTGCTTAGTTTACACAAACAGTTGTGAACATGCCATGCCGTCCTGTTTTTCGTACATATTCCATCCTGGTATCATGTGTTTGCCTTACATCAAAGTAGTGATTGTCAGTATCATGCATGAATGAGTTCTGAAGAGAGAATTTTATTGCTTTTTCTTGTCGGTTTTACTTGACAATTCAAAATCAATAAAGCGGAAGGAAGTTAGCAAGGCAGCGGATAAAGGTGCTCCTTCCAAACGGAGGGCCTCTACAGTTTCTACTCCTCCATCCCCCAAGATGATTTCCAAGACAACACATGCATAGACACTCAACGTAGCTGTGTTTATGATGAGCACGTCTCCCCTAGTGCACCATCACCGGTGCTCCCTCTAACTTGGCACTGTTATATGTGGTTGCATGTTATGTGTGATGTCTAGCTTGTATTGCTTCTAATTTTGTTGAATTCCATCTGCTTACTTTACACATTATACTTGAATAAGACACGTGTTCCTGTTTCTAGAACATACAATATCTGTCTATCACACCATGTTCTTACATCAAATTACTACTGTTGTGTAACCTGCAACAATCACTTATCATAAGACACGTTTGACTTCGGAGTGTGATATAGGTTACATCTCGCATTCTTTTCTAGCTTGTACTACTAATTTGTTGAAATGGCACTTATGACGAGACAGTTTTAACTTGGTAGAGTGATATTCGTTGCATCTTTCATATGGTGTCTAGCTTTCATTGCTTCTAATTTGTTGAAATGCCTTCTCCTTAGTTTACACATCATAAGCTGTGAATATGCAATGCTGAATATGCAATGGCACTAATGACGAGAGACCTTTAACTTGATAGTGTGATGTTGTTTGCATCTTGCATATGATTTATTTCTTGTACTGCTTCACATTTGTTTAAACGCATTTATGATGAGACACTGTTAACTTGGCAGAGCGATATTTGTAGCATCTTTCATATGGTGTCTACCTTCCATTGCATTGCTTCTAATTTAGTGAAATGTCTTCTGCTTAGTTTACACATCATAGCTCTGGTTATCTCATGCCGTCCTGTTTTTCTTACATATTACATCCTCCTATCATGTGGTTGTCTAACATCAAAGTTCAGTTCGCCTGTATCATGCATCAATTTGTTCTGAAGAACTAAATTGTTATTCGTTTTTCTTGCCGGCTTGACTTAACATGGCACAGAGAAAGAGGAGGCAAGACAGAACGACAGGGAAAGGGAAGCGGAAGAATCCTGCAGATTCTGCTGGTACTGATGGTGCAATAGATGGTCAAAGTCCAGCGGAAAATTGTACCGACAGGGTATCCCGTGCTAAACGAGCTGCAGAACAAGCCAAACAGAAACAAATAGCTGCCACCAAACAAGCAGAGACAACCCTAGTTGTTGCAACACCTTCCACAGTACCACCAGCTGCACGATTTACTCGTTGGTCAACTCAGCTAGCAGCATGTTCCCAAGCTCCCTTGCCACCTGACACTACTTCCAAAGCACTCTTGACACAAAGATCAGTTGGCAAGATCAGATGAACTTTGTGAGCTTCAACAACAAGAAGGTAGTTGCTGGAGTCAAGTTACAGTTGCATGCTTCTTTATATGTAGTCTCACAGTTTGATGTACACTAACACTTCCTATGTTCGTTGTTGGACTAGCACCTAGGCGCAAGAGGAAACAAACATCAGGGATAATGCTCGATAGGTTAACTAAATCTAGAGGAGGAAGAATGGAGATCCGTTTTGAGGCAGGTTTAAAAAGGCCACGTGATGCTACAGAGTCAGCCAAGTTAGTATCAGAGGCAGCGGTTGCCGTTAGGTGTCATGTACGTATCCTCCCAACATGGATTCTGTACAGGAATGACAAAGACGAAACCCAGTTCAACACCTTCCTCGACCATTTATCTGTAAGTATGGTTATGTATGGAAACTAGTAATATCGTCTTGCTCTGTCCAATACTTTCTAGGTTGCTGATAATGAGACTCCCATAATTTTCAACAGATGAGGTTCAAGTTGGATAGCCAAGATGATGCAACCAGACAAGCTTGCACCCATGTTTTCAAGTCTGCTCTGCGACAGTATCGGTATAACTTGAGGAAAACTCACTTTGAAGGCAAGGCTAACAGTGAACTTTCCCAAACATCTCCAGTGGAAAATATATCGGATGAAGACTGGAGGGGCCTCGTTAAACACTGGTCCGATCCGAAGTATCAGGTACATTATATATATGTGATCAGATCACATGTTGAAGTCCTATTTACGCATGTGCCACACAAATTTATCTTCTTGTAGGTGAACTGTTCAAAGAACAAGGCCAACCGTACGAAAGTGAAATTCCAACAGACGACAGGATCTCGTAGCTATATTGCACACTGCGAGGCTCTTGTAATTAGTTGCTGTTTCACTCTTTTCGTTGTACCATATTATCAGATCTATATTGACTTGTTCCAAATGCAGAGGAAAGCCCGCAAGGACCAAAAAGTACCTGAACCAAATGTTGTGGAAATCTTCAAGGACTGTCACACCAGCAAGAAGAAGGGCATGACTACACCAGTCAAAGCCGCTGTTGTAAGTCCTTAATCCTCATGCCTTTTAACTACTACTTACTCTGACTTGTGCCTTGAACTGCATGGTTTGCAGCCAATGTCTATTACTCTTTTCAATTTTATACACAATTGTCTTAGCGTATCATTGCACCTTACAAGGTTTAAAAGAGAGGAGTGATGTTCCTTTGATCTTGACCTGTAATCTAGTTCCGTGCTGGACTTGCCCACACAACGTTACAATTGCCTGTTTGTCTGTTCTCAGTTGTTTTGTGATATGAATGATGTCATACTATGCTTACCGTATTATAAACTTCGTCTCTTTATCCTTAGCCCTCAATACAATGTGAAGAAATAGACAATACATTAGCGATGGTACATGGTCATATGTTTGGAACCTGGTTTTATTATGTACTTTGCAATAAAATACAACTATTATTTTACATGGGTTCACCAGAATAAGTTCTGTATATAGACCAAAGCTATTTTGTTTGGTTTTGCTGCCTCCTTAATATCTTCTGTTCTGGTACTACTAATGTAAAACCTCAACTTTTCAGCGAGCTATGGAAAAAATGGTGGAACCGCCACCTTCTGAAGGTGGCGAGGCAACTATAACCGCAATGTCAGCTCTTGCTGCAGTGGGTCAGTACCTGTCCACTAACAGTGCCAAAAGCACGTTCCTGCGTAATACCGGGTTGGTTGTTAAGGCAATCTCGTCCAAACTGCCTCATGATCAAGATATGCAAGCTCAAAACAATGTTGTATCTGCGCTCCAGACACAAGTCCATTCCCTAACAAAGACCCTTTGTGAAACAAGGAGAGACATTGTTCGATGTTGTCAAGATATGCATGGTTTTGAAACCAGACTATCAGACATTTGCTATGTTGTTCAGGAGCCTAGGAGAACTGAAGGCGAAGGTTATGGTGCTCCATCGGACAATACAACATGAAAACGTAACAGTGAGGTCAAATGAACTGAGCTTCTGAACTTCTGTTGGTGCATTTATCTGCTAGACTGTTAACTTTTATGCCAACCTTCCTTTTTTATAGTTGTAATTTGTTTTGGTGTGATACAAAATTTGTTCTTAACGTGCAGCCACCGGCTAAAGAAAACAGCAAGCCATTTTTGTATAGTGTAGGGTGTTCCCTATATTTGCACTGGTGGCGAACTTTGATGCCCACCGACTGTAGTTAACATAGGCCTCCTACGGGCTGTAGAAACAACGGGCCTTCTAAGGGCCATAGAAACAATGGGCCTTCTACGTGGCATAGAAACAATGGGCCTTATATGGGTCGTAGACACAATGGGCCTTCTATGGGCCGTATTATCAATGGGCCTTCTACGGGCCGTATGATCGGTTGGCCAAACATGGGCCAATAAATGACCACATTATGGCCGTAAATGGGCTAGAGTTGAAATTGTCCATTCATGGGCTGACCATAACGGGCCATCGTTAATTGGCCGTATTTTGATGACGCTATGAAAACGACCCAACGTATTAACGGGCCACAAACGGGCCGACTGTAACCACGGGCTGAATTTGGCCCACAAGCATAAAATGACAGCAACGGGCCGTAAGTAAACGAATGTGGAAATGAGCCCAAGAATAAATGGGCCCCGAGAAGGCCGAAAGATAACATGGGCTGGGAACGGCCCAACGAAATAATGGGCCGTTAATGGGTATAAAGTGATACACTGTTCATTACGGGCCAGTTTCACCACGTGCCGTTAATGGATATAAAGTGATACACTGTTCATTACGGGCCAATTTTACCACGGGCTGTTAATGGTCCAAGAGTAATAAGGGCCTCATATGGGCCGAAAGACGTCATGGGCCATACATGGGCCGGAAGTTAAAACGGGCTGGAATTATATTGGACGGCCCAGATGACGCTACTGGGCCTAATTCGGATAGGCCATAAACGGGCCCTGGGTTAGCGGGCTGTAAATGGGCTATATGCGAACAGGCCATTAACAGGCTTGCCGTGGGCCGGCCCGCCACCTTTTGACCAAGTCAAACAGGCCGACCTTTTCACAGGAATGGGACTCTGTTGGGCCGTGCCACGTGTCGACGTATCATAGGCGCTTTGGGTCCAATGAGTGGATGACATCTGTCCCAACGGTGAGCCGACACGTGTTTCCTCCAGCCAATGATGATTTTACACGTGGAAAATCCCCATTGGTCGGGGCTGTTAACGGGTTATCGGATCCAAAACCGGACCCGATAGCTTAACGGCGTTCCGTTACGGTGGATGCCACGTGTCGGTCACCCTTGACGAAAGCACTTCTGTGACGCGCGATTTATCGTCAAGAAGTGGACACTTCCGTGATGATAATTTTGGTAATGTCATGGAACACTTCTACGACAGCACAGGTATGACTATCTCGATTTTGTCATAAAATCGTCATGGATGTACATGCATGACAGAAAACGCGACCTACTGTGACAAACACGTATCATCACGGAAGTGTATTTTTTGTAGTGTACAGAGGGAAAGGATGGTGTTTGAATTGCTAGAACATTTACTTACAGTGAACATGCAACTAGTACATGAGTGTCATGTTTAAATTTGGAATTATTCCGGGTTCGTTTGGCATTTTATGCATTAATTGAGTTTCTGGGCATTTAATGTGCATAATTCAAATTTGAACTACAAGCACATGCTCCAATGAACCGAAGTTTGCTGAAAAATCACATGTGTGTCTTTGGGTGAATTTATAGGTCCCATGCAAGAAATGGGAATAAAATTCAAACATCTGGGTGTCGTGGCTCAGCCGGAATGATTGAGAAACTTGGTTTTTTAATTCCTATAAATCCAAAACACGGCTAAAAATCATGAAACTTGGCATGGTGTCATGACATGGCACCAACATGCTGCAGTATTTTTTTTGGCCGAATTGGGACAAGCTTTGGTGTAAGCTTCTTGCCAACCGGAGCTTCCCTCAAGAAGGCTCCTGGTTCCGAGAGGGAACGTGTCACCTCCATGTGCGAAACGACATACGTACACTGCCTTCTCCCGCCTTAATTTTTTTACACAGGCAGATTAGACCAAATAGAAGTATCGTGCTAAATTTTGGAATTATTCCGTGTTCGTTTGGCCTTTTTTATACATTAATTGAGTTTCTGGGCATTTAATGTGCATAATTCAAATTTGAACTACAAGCACATGCTCCAGTGCACCAAAGTTATTTGAAAAATCACATGTGTGTCCTTGGGTGAATTTCTAGGTCCCATGCAAGAGATGGGAGTGAAATTCAAACATCTGGGCGTCGTGGTTCGGCCGGAAAGATTGAGAAACTTGGTTTTTTAATTCCTGTAAATCCAAAACACGCCTGAAAATCATGAAACTTGGCATGGTCTCATGACATGGCACGAACATGCTGCGGTAATTTTTTTGGCCGAATTGGGACAAGCTATGGTGTAAGCTTCTTGCAAACCGGAGCTTCCCTAAAAAAGGCTCGTGGTTCCGAGAGGGAACGTGTCACCTCCGTGTGCGAAACGACATACGTACACTGCCTTCTCCCGTCTTAATTTTTTTGCACATCCAGATTAGACAAAATAGAAGTACCGTGCCAAATTTTGGAATTATTCCGGGCTCGTTTTGCCTTTTATATACATTAATTGAGTTTCTAGGCATTTAATGTGCATAATTCAAATTTGTACTACAAGCACATGCTCCAGTGCAGCAAAGTTGTTTGAAAAATCACATGTGTGTCCTTAGGTGAATTTCTAGGTCCCATGCAAGTGATGGGAGTGAAATTCAAACATCTGGGCGTCGTGGCTCAGCCGAAAAGATTGAGAAACTTTGTTTTTTAATTCCTGTAATTCCAAAACACGCCTGAAAATCATGAAACTTGGCATGGTGTCATGACATGGCACCAACAGGCTGCGGTATTTTTTGGCCGAATTGGGACAAGCTTTGGTGTAAGCTTCTTGCAAACCGGAGCTTCCCTCAAGAAGGCTCGTGGTTCCGAGAGGGAACGCGTCACCTCCGTGTGCGAAACGACATACGTACACTGCCTTCTCCCGCCTTATTTTTTTACACAGCTCGATTAGACCAAATAGAAGTACTGTTCTAAATTTTGGAATTATTCCGGGTTCGTTTCGCCTTTTTTATACATTAATTGAGTTTCTGGGCATTTAATGTGCATAATTCAAAGTTGAACTACAAGCACATGCTCCAGTGCACCAAAGTTGTTTGAAAAATCACATGTGTGTCCTTGGGTGAATTTCTAGGTCCCATGCAAGAGATGGGAGTGAAATTCAAACATCTGGGCGTCGTGTCTCGGCCGGAAAGATTGAGAAACTTGGTTTTTTAATTCCTGTAATTCCAAAACACGCCTGAAAATCATGAAACTTGGCATGGTGTCATGACATGGCACCAACATGCTGCGGTAATATTTTTGGTCGAATTGGGACAAGCTTTCGTGTAAGCTTCTAGCGAACCGGAGCTTCCCTCAAGAAAACTCGTGGTTCCGAGAGGGAACGTGTCACCTCCATGTGCGAAACGACATACGTACACTGCCTTCTCCCACCTTATTTTTTTACACAACCAGATTAGACCAAATGGAAGTACCGTGCTAAATTTTGGAATTATTCCGGGCTTGTTTCTCCCTTTTTATACATTAATTGAGTTTCTGGGCATTTAATGTGCATAATTCAAATTTGAACTACAAGCACATGCTCCAGTGCACCAAAGTTGTTTGAAAAATCACATGTGTGTCCTAGGGTGAATTTCTAGGTCCCATGCAAGAGATGGGAGTGAAATTCAAACATCTGGGCGTCGTGGCTCGGTCGAAAATATTGAGAAACTTGGTTTTTTAATTCCTGTAATTCCAAAACACACCTGAAATCATGAAACTTGGCATGGTGTCATGACATGGCACCAACATGCTGCGGTAATATTTTTGGCTGAATTGGGACAAGCTTTGGTGTAAGCTTCTTGCAAACCACAGCTTCCCTCAAGAAGGCTCGTGGTTCCAAGAGGGAATGTGTCACCTCCATGTGCGAAACGACATATGTACATTGCCTTCTCCCGCCTTATTTTTTTACACAGCCAGATTAGACCAAATAGAAGTATCGTGCTAAATTTTGGAATTATTCCGGGTTCGTTTGGCCTTTTTATACACTAATTGAGTTTCTGGGCATTTAATGTGCATAATTCAAATTTGAACCACAAGCACATGCTCCAGTGCACCAAAGTTGTTTGAAAAATCACATGTGTGTCCTTGGGTGAATTTCTAGGTCCCATGCAAGAGATGGGAGTGAAATTCAAACATGTGGGCGTCGTGGCTCGGCCGGAAAGATTGAGGAACTTGGTTTTTTAATTCCTGTAATTCCAAAACACGCGTGAAAATCATGAAACTTGGCATGGTCTGATGACATGGCACCAACATGTTGTGGTAATTTTTCTGTCCGATTTGCAAAGGCCCACACATTAACAATCAACAAACTCATTTTGGAACAAGTGCTGTCACGTTACAAATCGGAAACACAAGTAATATTGAAACCATGGGCGTTCGACTTACCAATTACGTGCGGCCACGCGTGCGATCAGACCCCTGCGCGTGCTCATCGGGAGGAGAGCCCTTTGACCGCTACCCGCCGTGTACCTCCCTCCCAACGTCTCCATTAATGGCGCCCGAGCACCTGTTCTACGGCGTAGCTATATGTCTCACTGGACTGAGATTTAAGAGAGAGAAATGAAAATCTGAAAAGAAAGTTTTGCACGGATCTTGATGTAAGATCCGACGGACCTATATAGCATCGACTGCGACTTATAGCGAGCATGATGTGAAGGAAATATGCCCTAGAGGCAATAATAAAGTTGTTATTTATATTTCCTTATATCATGATAAATGTTTATATTATGCTAGAATTGTATTAACCGAAAACTTAGTACGTGTGTGAATGTATAGACAAACAGAGCGTCACTAGTATGCCTCTACTTGACTAGCTCGTTGAATCAAAGATGGTTAAGTTTCCTAGCCATAGACATGAGTTCTCATTTGATTAACGGGATCACATCATTAGAGAATGATGTGATTGACTTGACCCATTCCGTTAGCTTAGCATACGATCGTTTAGTATATTGCTATTGCTTTCTTCATGACTTCTACATGTTCCTATGACTATGATATTATGCAACTCCCGAGTACCGGAGGAACACTTTGTGTGCTACCAAACGTCACAATGTAACTGGGTGATTATAAAGGTGCTCTACAGGTGTCTCCGATGGTACTTGTTGAGTTGGCATAGATCGAGATTAGGATTTGTCACTCCGATTGTCGGAGAGGTACCTCTGGGCCCTCTCGGTAATGCACATCACTATAAGCCTTGCAAACAATGTAACTAATGCGTTAGTTGCGGGATGATGTATTACGGAACGAGTAAAGAGACTTGCCGGTAACGAGATTGAACTAGGTATTGAGATACCGACGATCGAATCTCGGGCAAGTAACATACCGATGACAAAGGGAACAACGTATGTTGTTATGCGGTTTGACAGATAAAGATCTTCGTAGAATATGTAGGAGCCAATATGAGCATCCAGGTTCCGCTATTGGTTATTGGCCGGAGACGTGTCTCGGTCATGTCTACATAGTTCTCGAACCCATAGGGTCCGCACGCTTAACGTTCGGTGACGATTGGTAATATGAGTTTATGTGTTTTAATGTACCGAAGGTAGTTCGGAGTCCCGGATATGATCACGGACATGACGAGGAGTCTAGAAATGGTCGAGATATAAAGATCGATATATTGGAAGCATATATTTGGACATCAGAATGGTTCCGGATTTTACCGGAGTGCCGGGGGAGGGGGGGATTACCGGAACCCCTCGGGGGTTAATGGGCCTTGTTGGGCCCTAGTGGAGAGAGAGAGGGGCCGGCCAGGGCAGGCCGCGCGCCCCCTCCCCTTGAGTCCGAATAGGACAAGGAAAGGGGGGGGGGGCGCCCCCCTTGCCTTTCCCCTCTCCCACTCCTTCCTTCCCCCTCCTAGTGGGACTAGGAAAGGGGAGTCCTACTACCACTAGGAGGAGGACTCCTCCCCTTGGCGCGCCCTGCTAGGGCCGGCCGGCCTCCCCCCTTGCTCCTTTATATACGGGGGCAGGGGGCACCCCAAGACACACAAGTTGATCAGTTGATCTTTTAGCCGTGTGCGGTGCCCCCCTCCACCATAATCCACCTCGGTCATATCGTAGCGGTGCTTAGGCGAAGCCCTGCATCGGTAGCATCATCATCACCGTCATCACGTCGTCGTGCTGACGGAACTCTCCCTCGAAGCTCTGCTGGATCGGAGTTCATGGGACGTCACCGAGCTGAACGTGTGCTGAACTCGGAGGTGCCGTGCGTTCGATACTTGGATCTGTCGGATCATGAAGACGTACGACTACATCAACCGCGTTCTCATAACGCTTCCGCTTACAGTCTATGAGGGTACGTGGCCGACACTCTCCCTTCTCGTTGCTATGCATCACCATGATCTTGCGTGTGCGTAGGAATTTTTTTGAAATTACTACGTTCCCCAACAGTGGTATCAGAGCCAGGTTTATGCGTAGATGTTATATGCACGAGTAGAACACAAGTGAGTTGTGGGCGATACAAGTCATACTGCTTACCAGCATGTCACACTTTGATTCGGCGGTATTGTTGGATGAAGCGGCCCGGAACGACATTACGCGTACGCTTACGCGAGACTGGTTCTACCGACGTGCTTAGCACACAGGTGGCTGGCGGGTGTCTGTTTCTCCAACTTTAGTTGAATCGAGTGTGACTACGCCCGGTCCTTGTGAAGGTTAAAACAACAGATACTTGACGAAATATCGTTGTGGTTTTGATGCGTAGGTAAGAACGGTTCTTGCTCAGCCCGTAGCAGCCACGTAAAACTTGCAACAACAAAGTAGAGGACGTCTAACTTGTTTTTGCAGGGCATGCTGTGATGTGATATGGTCAAGACATGATGCTAAATTTTATTGTATGAGATGATCATGTTTTGTAACACAGTTACCGGCAACTGCCAGGAGCCATATGGTTGTCGCTTTATTGTATGAAATGCAATCGCCATGTAATTGCTTTACTTTATCACTAAGCGGTAGCGAAAGTCATAGAAGCAATAGTTGGCAAGACGACAATGATGCTACGATGGAGATCAAGGTGTCGCGCCGGTGACGATGGTGATCATGACGGTGCTTTGGAGATGGAGATCAAAGGCACAAGATGATGAGGGCCATATCATATCACTTATATTGATTGCATGTGATGTTTATCTTTTATGCATCTTATTTTGCTTAGATCGACGGTAGCATTATAAGATGATCTCTCACTAAATTTCAAGGTATAAGTGTTCTCCCTGAGTATGCACCGTTGCGAAAGTTCGTCGTGCCAAGACACCACGTGATGATCGGGTGTGATAAGCTCTACGTTCACATACAACGGGTGCAAGCCAGTTTTGCACACGCAGAATACTCGGGTTAAACTTGACGAGCCTAACATATGCAGATATGGCCTCGGAACACTGAGACCGAAAGGTCGAGCGTGAATCATATAGTAGATATGATCAACATAGTGATGTTCACCATTGAAAACTACTCCATCTCACGTGATGATCGGACATGGTTTAGTTGATTTGGATCACGTGATCACTTAGATGATTAGAGGGATGTCTATCTAAGTGGGAGTTCTTAAGTAATATGATTAATTGAACTTTAATTTATCATGAACTTAGTACCTGATAGTATATTGCATGTCTATGTTGTTTGTAGATAGATGGCCCGTGCTGTTGTTCCATTGAATTTTAATGTGTTCCTTGAGAAAGCAAAGTTGAAAGATGATGGTAGCAATTACACATACTGGGTCCGTAACTTGAGGATTATCCTCAGTGCTGCACAGAAGAATTACGTCCTGGAAGCACCGCTAGGTGCCAAACCCGCTGCAGGAGCAACGCCAGATGCTATGAACGTCTGGCAGAGCAAAGCTGATGACTACTCGGTAGTTCAGTGTGCCATGCTTTACGGCTTAGAACCAGGACTTCAACGATATTTTGAATGTCATGGAGCATATGAGACGTTCCAGGAGTTGAAGTTAATATTTCAAGCAAATGCCCGGATTGAGAGATATGAAGTCTCCAATAAGTTCTACAGCTGCAAGATGGAGGAGAATAGTTCTGTTAGTGAGCATATACTCAAAATGTCTGGGTACTGCAATCACTTGATTCAACTGGGAGTTAATCTTCTGGATGATAGTGTCATTGACAGAATTCTTCAATCACTGCCACCAAGCTACAAGAGCTTCGTGATGAACTATAATATGCAAGGGATGGATAAGACAATTCCCGAGCTTTTCGCGATGCTAAAGGCTACGGAGGTAGAAATCAAGAAGGAGCATCAAGTGTTGATGGTCAACAAGACCACTAGTTTCAAGAAAAAGGGTAAAGGGAAGAAGGGGAACTTCAAGAAGAACGGCAAGCAAGTTGCTTCTCAAGTGAAGAAGCCCAAGTCTGGACCTAAGCCTGAGACTGAGTGCTTCTACTGCAAAGGGACTGGTCACTGGAAGCGGAACTGCCCCAAGTATTTGGCGGATAAGAAGGATGGCAAGGTGAACCAAGGTATATGTGATATACATGTTATTGATGTGTACTTACTAATGCTCGCAGTAGCACCTGGGTATTTGATACTTCTGTTGCTAATATTTGCAACTCGAAACAGGGACTATGGATTAAGCGAAGATTGGCTAAGGACGAGGTGACGATGCGCGTGGGAAATGGTTCCAAAGTCGATGTGATCGCGGTCGGCACGCTACCTCTACATCTACCTTCGGGATTAGTTTTAGACCTGAAATTGTTATTTGGTGCCAGCGTTGAGCATGAACATTATATCTGGATCTTGTTTGATGTGAGACAGTTATTCATTTAAATCTGAGAATAATGGTTGTTCTATTTCTATGAGTAATATCTTTTATGGTCATGCACCCTTGAAGAATGGTCTATTTTTGATGAATCTTGATAGTAGTGATACACATATTCATAATATTGAAGCTAAAAGATGCAGAGTTGATAATGATAGTGCAACTTATTTGTGGCACTGCTGTTTAGGTCATATTGGTGTAAAGCGCATGAAGAAACTCCATTCTGATGGACTTTTGGAATCACTTGATTATGAATCACTTGGTACTTGCGAACCATGCCTCATGGGCAAGATGACTAAAACGTTGTTCTCCGGAACTATGGAGCGAGCAACAGATTTGTTGGAAATCATACATACTGATGTATGTGGTCCGATGAATACTGAGGCTCACGGCGGGTATCATTATTTTCTCACCTTCACAGATGATTTGAGCAGATATGGGTATATCTACTTGATGAAACATAAGTCTGAAACATTTGAAAAGTTCAAAGAATTTCAGAGTGAAGTGGAAAATCATCGTAACAAGAAAATAAAGTTTCTACGATCTGATCATGGAGGAGAATATTTGAGTTACGAGTTTGGTCTTCAATTGAAACAATGCGGAATAGTTTCGCAACTCACGCCACCCGGAACACCACAGTGTAATGGTGTGTCCGAACGTCGTAATCGTACTTTACTAGATATGGTGCGATCTATGGTGTCTCTCACTGATTTACCGCTATTATTTTGGGGTTATGCTTTAGAGACGGCTACATTCACGTTAAATAGGGCACCATGTAAATCCGTTGAGATGACGCCTTATGAACTATGGTTTGGCTAGAAACCAAAGTTGTCGTTTATGAAAGTTTGGGGCTGCGATGCTTATGTGAAAAAGCTTCAACCTGATAAGCTCGAACCCAAATCGGAGAAATGTGTCTTCATAGGATACCCAAAGGAGACTGTTGGGTACACCTTCTATCACAGAT
This sequence comes from Triticum aestivum, assembly GCF_018294505.1. Lineage (NCBI taxonomy): Eukaryota > Viridiplantae > Streptophyta > Magnoliopsida > Poales > Poaceae > Triticum > Triticum aestivum. The sequence continues at coordinate 194,053,931 of NC_057808.1, read as the reverse complement.
CCGAAGGCAAGACATTCGTTTCTAAGAATGGATCCTTTCTAGAGAAGGAGTTTCTCTCGAAAGAAGTGAGTGGGAGGAAAGTAGAACTTGATGAGGTAACTGTACCTGCTCCCTTATTGGAAAGTAGTTCATCACAGAAATCTGTTCCTGTGACTACTACACCAATTAGTGAGGAAGCTAATGATGATGATCATGTAACTTCAGATCAAGTTACTACCGAACCACATAGGTCAACCAGAGTAAGATCCGCACCGGAGTGGTACGGTAATCCTGTTCTGGAGGTCATGTTACTTGACCATGACGAACCTACGAACTACGAGGAAGCGATGATGAGCCCAGATTCCGCAAAATGGCTTGAGGCCATGAAATCTGAGATAGGATCCATGTATGAGAACAAAGTGTGGACTTTGGTTGACTTGCCCGATGATCGGCAAGCCATCGAGAATAAATGGATCTTCAAGAAGAAGACAGACGCTGACGGTAATGTTACTGTCTACAAAGCTCGACTTGTTGCGAAAGGTTTTCGACAAGTTCAAGGAGTTGACTACAATGAGACTTTCTCACCCCTAGCGATGCTTAAGTCCGTCCGAATCATGTTAGCAATTGCCGCATTTTGTGATTATGAAATTTGGCAAATGGATGTAAAAACTGCATTCCTGAATGGATTTCTGGAAGAAGAGTCGTATATGATGCAACTTGAAGGTTTTATCGATCCAAAGGATGCTGACAAAATGTGCAAACTCCAGCGATCCATCTATGGACTGGTGCAAGCATCTTGGAGTTGGAATAAACGTTTTGATAGTGTGATCAAAGCATATGGTTTTATACAGACTTTTGGAGAAGCCCGTATTTACAAGAAAGTGAGTGGGAGCTCTGTAGCATTTCTAATATTATATGTGGATGACATATTGTTGATTGGAAATGATATAGAATTTCTGGATAGCATAAAAGGATACTTGAATAAGAGTTTTTCAATGAAAGACCTCGGTGAAGCTGCTTATATATTGGGCATCAAGATCCATAGAGATAGATCAAGACGCCTAATTGGACTTTCACAAAGTACATACCTTGATAAAGTTTTGAAGAAGTTCAAAATGGATCAAGCAAAGAAAGGGTTCTTGCCTGTGTTACAAGGTGTGAAATTGAGTCAGACTCAATGCCCGACCACTGCAGAAGATAGAGAGAAAATGAAAGATGTACCCTATGCTTCATCCATAGGCTCTATTATGTATGCAATGCTGTGTACCAGACCTGATGTGTGCCTTGCTATTAGTTTAGCAGGGAGGTACCAAAGTAATCCAGGAGTGGATCACTAGACAGCGGTCAAGAACATCCTGAAATACCTGAAAAGGACTAAGGATATGTTTCTCGTTTATGGAGGTGACAAAGAGCTCGTCGTAAATGGTTACATCGATGCAAGCTTTGACACTGATCCGGATGACTCTAAGTCACAAACCGGATACGTATTTATATTGAACGGTGGAGCTGTCTGTTGGTGGAGTTCTAAGCAAAGCGTCGTGGCGGGATCTATGTGTGAAGCGGAGTACATAGCTGCTTCGGAAGCAGCAAATAAAGGAGTCTGGATGAAGGAGTTCATATCCGATCTAGGTGTCATACCTAGTGCATCAGGTCCAATGAAAATCTTTTGTGACAATACTGGTGCAATTGCCTTGGCAAAGGAATCCAAATTTCACAAGAGAACCAAGCACATCAAGAGAGGCTTCAATTCCATCCGCAATCAAGTCAAGGAGGGAGACATAGAGATTTGCAAGATACATATGGATCTGAATGTTGCAGACCCGTTGACTAAGCCTCTCTCACGAGCAAAACATGATCAGCACCAAGACTCCATGGGTGTTAGAATCATTACTGTGTAATCTAGATTACTGACTCTAGTGCAAGTGGGAGACTGAAGGAAATATGCCCTAGAGGCAATAATAAAGTTGTTATTTATATTTCCTTATATCATGATAAATGTTTATTATTCATGCTAGAATTGTATTATCCGGAAACTTAGTACATGTGTGAATGTATAGACAAACAGAGCGTCACTAGTATGCCTCTACTTGACTAGCTCGTTGAATCAAAGATGGTTAAGTTTCCTAGCCATAGACATGAGTTGTCATTTGATTAACGGGTTCACATCATTAGAGAATGATGTGATTGACTTGTTGAGTTGGCATAGATCGAGATTAGGATTTGTCACTCCGATTGTCGGAGAGGTATCTCTGGGCCCTCTCGGTAATGCACATCACTATAAGCCTTCCAAGCAATGTAACTAATGAGTTAGTTGTGGGATAATGTATTGCAGAACGAGTAAAGAGACTTGCCGGTAACGAGATTGAACTAGGTATTGAGATACCGACGATCGGATCTCGGGCAAGTAACATACCGAAGACAAAGGGAACAACGTATGTTGTTATGCGGTTTGACCGATAAAGATCTTCATAGAATATGTAGGAGCCAATATGAGCATCCAGGTTCCGCTATTGGTTATTGACCGGATACGTGTCTTGGTCATGTCTACATAGTTCTCAAACCCGTAGGGTCCGCACGCTTAACGTTCGGTGACGATCGGTAATATGAGTTTATGTGTTTTGATGTACCGAAGGTAGTTCGGAGTCCCGGATATGATCACGGACATGACGAGGAGTCTCGAAATGGTCGAGACATAAAGATCAATATAATGGAAGCATATATTTGGACATCGGAATGGTTCCGGGTGAAATCGGGATTTATCGGAGTGCCGGGGGGGTTACTGGAACCCCCCGGGGGTTAATGGGCCTTGTTGGGCCCTAGTGGAGATAGAGAGGGGCCGGCCAGGGCAGGCCGCGCGCCCCCTCCCCTTGAGTCCGAATAGGACAAGGAAAGGGGGGGGGGGCGCCGCCCTTGCCTTTCCCCTCTCCCACTCCTTCCTTTCCCCTCCTAGTGGGACTAGGAAAGGGGAGTCCTACTCCCACTAGGAGGAGGACTCCTCCTCTTGGCGCGCCCTGCTAGGGCCGGCCGGCCTCCCCCTTGCTCCTTTATATACGGGGGCAGGGGGGCACCCCAAGACACACAAGTTGATCTGTTGATCTTTTAGCCGTGTGCGGTGCCCCCCTCCACCATAATCCACCTCGGTCATATCGTAGCGGTGCTTAGGCAAAGCCCTACGTCGGTAGCATCATCATCACCGTCATCATGCCGTCGTGCTGACGGAACTCTCCCTCGAAGCTCTGCTGGATCGGAGTTCGTGGGACGTCACCAAGCTGAACGTGTGCTGAACTCGGAGGTGTCGTGCGTTCGGTACTTGGATCGGTCGGATCATGAAGACGAACGACTACATCAACCGCGTTCTCATAACGCTTCCGCTTACAGTCTACGAGGGTACGTGGACGACACTCTCCCCTCTCATTTCTATGCATCACCATGATCTTGCATGTGCGTAGGAATTTTTTTGAAATTACTATGTCCCCCAACATGATGAATATAAGGACGATGACAGTGGATAATAATTGTCTTACATATTTAGAAACATAATAAAAAAAGCCACATGCAGCAACGCCCAAAATACATAAGGGCAAAAGAAGAAGGAAGACAATGATCTGGCTCGCTGATCTCTACTTTCTTGATGCGTTGCTGCTGGCCGCGGGAACTAGTCTCCGTGGCGAGCGCCGACGAGCTCTTTCTTGTCCTCAAGATGGTGCTTGAGAGCATCCACGGATTCCTCCACCAGCCTTCTGCGCTCGATATGCAGCTTGTTATTCTCGTCCATAAGTTTCTCGACGATGACGCCGGTCCTCTTCAACAAGGCAGTGGTCTGCTCCTGCTGCTCCGCACTTCCGACGATCTTCGCCCTCAGCAGGTCGTGCTCGGACCGGAGCTTCGCATTGCTCTCATATACTTGCCGGATGACGTTGGTAGACTATTCAAACGAGGCTTGCAGGTCATCCTGCAACCTCGCCCACCTGGAGATCTGATCCATCTGCCTATGGACGAGGGCACACATGCACCTGTAAGAGACCTCGCCTACCCGCGAGGCATTTTCTAGGCCGCCGCGGCAAGGGAGGACATCTCTGCTGCATTCGCGGTGCGGCGGGACATCTCTTCTGCTTCCGCGGCGTGGCCGGACCAGTCTGCTGCATCGACGGCGCGGCGGGTCCTCCGTTGCTTCGGCGGTGCGGCGGGACCTCTCTGCTGCTACGGCCGTGCGGCGGGACATGTTGGCTGCTATCGCGGCAAGGCGGGACATCTCTCGTGCTCCCGCTTCCAGGCTCGCCTCTCCCTGGTCGCAATCTCTCGACCCAGAACTCACGCTGGCCATAGCGGACCCAAGGGAATGATGATGAATGACTTGTTTGTTTTTGACTTTTTGTGGATGATGAGTTGAGGAGGAATGTGCAGTCATCTTGGAGTAGTAGTATTTATAACCTCGTAGTAATACGCTCCTAAGTGGGAAACCGTTTAGGTTTTGATCGGTGTGAACAGGTTTGCAATTTGGAATGTGACGGGATGCATGCTCAAAATTTACTGACGGTTATAAGTGCGGCACTATTCCCGGAAGGCGTAACGTGGGCACGTACGCCTTCTCGGCCGTGTACGTGGCGTTTGCACCATAGGGTGCACCGCAATAGGCAATGTCAGCACACGTCTTTTAATTAGAATGGGTGTGCCCGTCTAGCGCACACACGTTGATCTATCTAACTGTTTTAGTTTGTTGTGGCTAATCGCAAACGGTTCATCCATGTGAAGTGTATGCCATCAATCACAGACACTTTGATCTGGCTTACACGTTTCTGTTCTGTTGCCTAATCGCAAACAGTTAATCCTTCTGAAGTGTATGCCCTCAATCACACACACCTTGATCTGGCTGACCGTTTCTTTTGTGTTGCCTAATCACAAAAAGTTCATCCGAGTGAACCGTATGCTGTATATCATACACACCTTCATTTGGCTGCCCGTTTCTTTTGTGTTGCCTAATCACAAACAGTTCACCCGAGTGAACCGTATGCTCTATATCGCACACGCCTTCATCAGGCTGCCCGTTTCTTTTGTTCCGGCTCATCGCAAATAGTTCATTGGACTGAACCGTATGCCCTGGATCGCACACGCAACTAAAATCTGAACTATGTTTGATGCATCCTCCATCGCAAACGTTTTCACCTTTTTTGACGGTTTTCATACAACACCATTTGCGATTATGGCATCGCACACAGTTTCTCGAAGGGTCTCTGATCGTAGTGTCGCGTTAGCAGCATCCTGCAGTAGTGCCCGATGCTGGTTGTCCCACACGTCGGTGAAAGTGAGTAGCAAGGTTCCTGACGACCATCGAGGAGGATCCACACGGTAGAGCGTGTCCACTATTTCTGAAGAAAGAAATGATTACAGCAAGCATTTCCACTCTTACGACGGAGGAGTGCGAAACACGACAACCACTTGAACTTACACGGTACTCCTACTACTAGGCATGTGCATTGGTTCATACGTCAGTACTATATAATCTTGTTGCTAGTGTAGTAAGATATGACGATAACAAATGATGTTGTGCGCATGTCAACTATATGAACAGTAATGTAACATACCCCTTTTTTGATTGTCTGGTCGAGAATGAACAGCGAGATCAATGTTAACAAAACTAGGTCTACAACTATCACGCCCAATATGCGACTTTATCCTAAAGGAACTCGAAGGTCCCACCAAGGATAGAACCGCATATTGACACACTTTTGCAAGGTGGATATCATTACATCGTACCATTACATAATAGTTGGGGATACATACAAGGCATACAAATACCACAAGAATACATCAAACATCATACATGAGAACAACATCCGACTACGGATGAATCACAAACAGAAACTCAAATGACATCCACCCTGCTAGCCCAGGCTGCCGACCAGGAACCTAACCCAAGATCGACGACGAAGAAGAAGAACTCCAAAACAAGTAAACATCGCCCTCACGTCATGATCATCGCATTACCTGTACCTGCAACTGTTGTTGTAGTAATCTGTGAGCCACGAGGACTCAGCAATCCCATTACCATGGCTATCAAGACTAGCAAAGATTAATGGGTATGGAGAGGATAAGTGGTGAGGCTGCAGCAAGCGACTAAGCATTGTATGGTGGATAACTTACGAGTACAAGAGTAAGATGAGAAACTACGCAAACGATCACAAACTAATCATGATCAATAAGTGATCCTGAACTACTTACGATCAAACATAACCCAACCGTGCTCTCCTCTCGAACTTCCCCGAAAAGAGACAGTCATGGTTACGCACGCGGTTGGTGTATTTTAATTGGGCTTACTTCAAGTCCTCTATAACCGGATATTAACAAATTCCCATCTGCCACATAACCGCGGGCACGGCTTTCAAAAGTTTAAACCCTGCAGGGGTGTCCCAACTTAGCCCATGACAAGCTCACGATCCGCGGAGACAATCCTCCATCGCGGGACCCTCCGATCAGACTCGGAATCTCGGTGCACAAGACATTTCGACAATGCTAAAACAAGTCTAGCAAGACCTACCGACGTGCCGACACCCTGATAGTAGCCGCGCGTATCTCGTCTCAGGCCATGACGGATGAGCTAAGCGTACAGGTACCAAAGATACCCCAAGTTGCCAAGAGGCAGCCCCGCACGGTGCTCTAGTTTCGGACCAACACCTTCAGCGCTGGCCCCCCTGCTGTGTAGAAAGAAACCTCGGGTTCATGATGCCCTATGCCAATTAATTATTTAGTTCAATATTATTATGGCAGATGTTAAAACCAATGTTGGACCTTGCTGGAAGAGTTTTATTCAACACGAACTGTCAAGAGGGGCCCATAAACCCTCACCGTGTTAGGGACGCAAAATCAAGGAACATAACACCGGTATGACGGAAACTAGGGCGGCAAGAGTGGAACAAAACACCAGGCATAAGGCCGAGCCTTCCACCCTTTAGCAAGAATATAGATGCATTAATTAAATAAGAGATATTGTGATATCCATGTCCCAACATGGAACAACCTGCAACTAGCAACGCTATAAGAGGGGCTGAGCAAAGCCGTAACATAGCCAAACAATGGTTTGCTAGGAACGGTGAAAAGGTTAGAGGCTATCATGGCAATTTGGGAGGCTTGATAAACAAGTGGTAGGTAGCGCGACATAGCGATAGGATCGAGATAACTAGCATAGCAAAGATAGTAGTGAGATCCAAGGTGATAGTCATCTTGCCTGAAATTCCGCTAGGAAGAAGAATGAGTCCATGAAGAAGATGAAGCCACGTATAAGAACCAAGCGTAGTCGAATGAATCCTCACGATCGCAACAAAACAGGAACTAACGAGAAGAAGCACAACCGGAAAGAAGCAAACAACATGATAAACAACCATCACATAATCATGGCATGATGCACAATCAAGTATGATGCATGTCCGATTTAATGAATCATGGCATGGCAAAGTGCAACAAACAATACTACAATTAAGTGGAGCTCAATATGCTACGAGGTTCCATATTGACGAAACTTCACAACAATAATTTACTTCACTCTCGTTTATGTACACAATAATATTAAATGTTGTTAAACATGTCAAGAGGTGAAGCATATGTAAACTACCTATCTGGGCAAGTTTAAATGAGGCCGGAAATAACAAACAACAATTCCAGAAAATCCGCATATGCGTATTTTGAATTTGGTACTGTTCTGCCCTAAACCATATTTTAAAGTTGTTAAACAGGAAAATAAGGTGGACCATGTTAATCTATGCATTTTTCTACCCCATTTACATATAAAGTTCATTTAATTCGGAGCTACGGTTAATTAGATATGAGCAATGCATTTTTAATGGCATTTCTAAAAATATGCATGCACTGGATATATGCCAATTTCACAGAATAATAAAAAGATCTGCGAGCCGAATTGCAGCGGCCCAGGAGGACTTGGCCCGAGTGAGCACTGAGTGTGCGTGTGCGTGCAACAGTAAAGGAAAAACAGAGCAAAAATTGGGGCGCCTGGGACTCGAACCCCAGACTCCTCGGATGGATAGTGGCCGCGCTAGATCGGAGGAACATAAACCATATGCGCATCGCAACTAGGACCAAAACTGAAGCGTGTGCATGGGGACTCGCCGGCGACGGGAGCTACCAGCAACCCCTGCTGTGGTTGCAGAGGGCCGGCGGGGGTGCGGAAAAGGTTCAGGGTGCAGATGCATGCGGGGGTTACGGGCGCGTGTACGTGGGCGATCTCGAGCATGCAAGCAGGGGTATAGCAGAGGTTGTGACGACCTCCGACGATCATGGCCTCGGATATGCGCAGAACGCCGGCTTCATGGACGGAATAAACAAGGTGACAAAGACCGGGAGGAGCAGGAGCTCACCACGGGTTTTGCCGACATCGTGGTTCAACCGGAACGCAGTGTAGACGGCGGGGAAGCGCGCTGAACGGCGGCGATGGACTTGGCGGGCTGCGGGTCCACGAAGCAGAGGAAGCAGGGGAAGAAGACGTCGAGGAGGAAGCGCTAGAGCCCTTGAGGAAGCGAACATAGACGACGAAGACTGAGGCAAGGGTCGCAACACTCCCCGCGGAAGTAGATGGCGGCGAAGGGAAGGATGATCGCGCCGGAGAAGAGCTCGGGCTCTCTCCAGCCATGGCGTCGGCGAAGCGTGGGCGGCCTACCTGGAGCGGCGGTGGCGCGGAGGAAGGGAGGAATGGGAATAGGAAACCCTAGGGGGTCGCGGGGCTGCTTTATAGGGGAAGCGTGGGCGCCGGGGTGGCCACGGTGGCCTTGTGCGTGCTGCCTCTCCTTTTACTGTGAGAAGGATGTAAGTGCATCTAGTGCCCTTAGTGATTTTGGTGTATTGAAGACTTATAGGTTAAGGGACTGATGCGTTTGTGAGTGTACACAGGTCTATAAGTCTATGAGGAGTTTGATATTTACAGAGAAAGTCGACCCCTAAAAATGAAGTTCTTCGACTGAAGACTTTGGATTTCTGAAGACTTTGAAAGTGAAGAAATTGGTGTAACCTTGAAGACTTGGTATTCATTCAAGGAACATGAAGCGTGAAGACTTTTTGTTTTCGTAGTTTCATTTTCTCTTTCTTGAGTCATAGGAAACACGGTACTGTTAAAGGGGGTCGAGGAAATACTAAGGAAAAATTTCCATGTGATGCTCAACTCAAAATCCTACACCTACCAATCCCTTCAAGTGAAGCCATTGGAAATCTCATGCAGTTCAGTCATATTCTTCAGTGACAGAGACGAAGTTCTTCTGGTCTCTGAGGAATTTGTTCTGACTGAGGAGTTAGGAATTCGCCAGTGCGGATTGCCTACACAGTGAGGAACATGATAGCCCTGAGGAATTTGATACTCAAATTTCTGACCGTTGCTGTGCTACGCACCAGCTGTCCCAAAATATCTACCCACCTAACGGTCATATCATTGAAGGGCATTTATGTCTTATCATGTCGGGCTGCTCCCTAGGCTATAAATAGCTGCCCCCTACAACCACTAGTTGGTTGGCTGCTCCGAGAGAAACTGACACTTGTCATTTGAGAGCATCCCATCCTCCGAGGACTTTGAGCGAAAATCATCGAGTGAGGAAAAACCCAAACCCAAACACCTACAAACCCAAAGTGATTGAGCATCACTGAAGAGATTGATCCTGCGTGGATCCGACGCTTGTTACCTTTGAAGACTGTGCTTCTTCTAGACGGTTAGGCGTCATGGTCTAGAGCATCCAAGAGGAATTGTGGATCGCCGAGTGACCGAGTTTGTGAAGGTTCAGAAGTCACCTGAAGACTTACCACGAGTGATTGGGCGAGGTCTGTGTGACCTTAGTTCAAGGAGAATACGGTGAGGACTGTGTGTCCGGGACTGTGTGTCCTCAGGTTTAAATACCTAGCCGCTCCAACCAGATGTACAACTGAGACAACAGTTGGAACTGGTCTACCAAATCATTGTCTTCACCAAGCCAACTGGTTCTATTTCCTCAACTCTTTCAGTTCCTCATAACTGTGTTGTGCGCTTGTTCATATCTGTGTTTGAAGACTTTGACTGAAGACTTTCTCAATTTCCTCAGTTCAATTTCTTCAGTCTGTTTGTCTTCATCCTGTGTTATCCTGTGATTACGCTTTCTGTACTCTGTGCTTGTCTTCATTTCATCATGATGACCATGCTTCTATTCTGTCATGCTTACTTTTGAGTACTTATTCCGCCGCAAGTAGTTCTTCACTAAGGAATTTCCTCACCGGCAGATTCCTCAGTGAAGAATTCATAAAAATCGCCTATTCACCCCCCTTTAGTCGATATAACGCACTTTCAATTGGTATCAGAGCAAGGTACTCACTTGTTCTGTGTGATTTTGGTTTAACCGCCTGGAGTTTTAGTTATGTTGACCACAGGAATGAAGACTGTGTCATGCCCCATCTTTGACGGTCACGAGTATCCCAAGTGGAAAGCCATGATGAATAAGCGTCTCATGGCGATGAACAGCGAACTGTGGACTGTCACTGAGATTGGTCTTACCGATCTGTGCAAGATGGCGGAAGCTGATGACATTCGCAAGTACACTCTTCTCAACCTCACGGCGAAGGACGTCATCTGCTCCTGTCTGTCTCAAAATCAGTTCAGGAACAACATGCATCTCGATCATGCGAAGCTTCTCTGGGACCGTCTCTCTGAGGTCTATGAAGGTCATTGAACCCGTCGTGATCCTTGGTTTGAGGACTTCAAGGAATCTCTCAAAGCGATGACATTCGAACCAGAATCATCATCCTCTTCATCATGCCTTATGGCAAAAAGTGCTGAGGTAACTGAATGCTACCTATCCGAGTCTAGTGATGATGAATCTGGTGATGAATTTGGACCCAGCTATGTCAAACTTGCTTCCCTTGCCACTAAACAACAAAGAGCTTTGGAAAAAGTTCAATACATGCTAAATAGGAGCGATGATATGTTGGGTGAAGAAATGGATCAGTCAAAAGCTTTGGTCGAAAGTCTTCTGAGACTTCATACTAAGTATGACACCCTTCAAGATCAACATAACACTCTCTTATCTGATCATGAGAAGCTTTCTTATGAATTTCTTCAAAGAAAGGAAGATCTTGAGAAGCTAAGAGTGAGTTATGAAGATCTTCAGAAGGAGCGCGATTCATTACTTGCTCAACAAATCGGCGCTTCTCAGGAAGAATTTGTTCCTCCATGTTTGAAATGCATTGAACGTGAATCTGCTAATTCTTCACCTGAATGTTCAAATGCTTCTAATGCTACAAATTCTTCAACTATCTCTGCTATCACTAATTCCTCATCTGAGGACATTGCTAGTATCACTGATGATGCAGGGCTGAAGGAATTGTACATGACAGGCATGTACAAAAGCCTCAAAGGGCATCAGACTCTTTTTGATGTGCTTAAAAAGCAGATCCTCAACAGGAACCCTAGGAAAGAGGGTATTGCCTTTGAGAGGAAACTCAATGCTGATGGCACATATTGGAAGCCTAAGCAGTACCCCAAAACCTCATGGGTTGCTGCAAAGGGACCTCCAGTTGATCCATCCAATTTATCTGGCTTTACATGTGAATCTCCTCATTCTTCTGATGAGTCATTTGACTCCAACTATAAACTGTTCAAAAATCAGAATGGTGAAGTATTTGCTAGATATGTTGACACTAACTGCAGGAACGGTTCTCCTATGAAGAAAATCTGGGTTCCCAAAAAGTGCCTTGAAAGTCTTCAGGTGAATGTCCTCATGACACCACCTGTGAAGAATAGGAACCCCAGATCAAATTCCTCATACGGACCAAATTCCTCACGTGGATCATATTCCTCAAAAGGATCAAAGTCCTCATGTGAATATCATCGTGCTAACAACTCTGTTTCGCAGGGAAGAGCTAAGGGCTATGAATATGAGCATTATTCTTCTAATCATTATGTTCATAAGTCCTCGAAGAATTTCTCTGCTTATTCATATGCTTACCCTAACTCCTCTTATGTGAAACGAAATGGATTGGCTTCTATGCCACCTTTCTCGTGTGGAGCTCGCAGAGTGATGAACTCTTTGCCACCCCTTCAGATGTGGGTGGTGAAGAAAAAGAACTAATCTCTTCTGCAGGGTCAGGTCTCCAGACGTGCTCATACGTCTGAAGAATTTGCTGGAGACCTGAAAAATGCCTGAAAGGACGCAGGCTAATCATGAAGAAATGAACTTTCATTTCTCACGTCCTCATACTGCTTTATCTGTTCTATTACTTGATGAAATTGATCTGATGAATTGTGATGTCATATTCTTCACTGATGAAGTATATGAAGTTTGTAAGTTGCACTAATTCATCTGCAATATGATCAACCCAAAGCCACTGAGTGGGTCCTCGATAGTGGATGTACAAATCACATGACTGGTGACAAGAATCTATTGATGGATGCTCCCTTATCACCATCGCATCTGAAGCATATCATCTTCGCTGACAAAGGCAAAAGTCAGGTATTGGGTCTAGGTAAGGTTGCGATCACAAAGGATCGACACATGGACAAAGTCATGCTTGTCGAGTCCTTAGGATACAACCTCATGTCTGTCTCAATGCTTTGTGATCTTGATATGGTTGTTGTCTTTGGCAAGTATCGTTGTGTTGTGGTTATGGAAGCTGACAATTCCAATGTATTTGAAGGCTTTCGGAGAGGAGACTTGTATATTGTTGATTTCTCTACAGGACCGCAACCAGCCATGTGCCTACTTGCAAAAGCTTCAGAAGGCTGGCTCTGGCATCGACAACTTGGTCATGCAGGCATGAGGAATTTGCACACGCTTGCAAAGAAGAAGCATGTCATTGGCATTGAGAATGTCAAATTCCTCAAGGATCACTTATGCGGAGCCTGTGAAGCTGGGAAGATGACAAAGGCTAAGCATCCAGTGAAGACTATCATGACCACCACTCGACCATTTGAATTGCTTCACATGGATCTCTTCGGTCCTAACCATTATTCTGCAGTTTCAAATGATGCATCTCAATATGGCTTTGTTATTGTTGATGATTACTCTCGATACAAATGGGTACACATTGTCACTTACAAACATGAAGTGCAGGAAGTCTTCAAATGATTTTCCTCGAGGGCTTCAACCAACTTTGGTGTGAAGATCAAGCACATCAGAAGTGACAATGGAACTGAGTTCAAGAATTCTGGTCTTGATGACTATCTTGATGAACTTGGTATTACTCATGAGTTATCTGCTCCTTATACTCCTCAACAGAATGGCGTCGTGGAGTGCAAGAACAGGACTCTTGCTGAGATGGCTCCCACTATGCTTGATGAATACAAAACACCTCGTCGTTTCTGGATTTATGCAATTGATACTGCGTGCCACTTCATCAACAGAGTATATCTTTACAAATTCTTCAAGAAGACTGCTTGTGAACTCCTCACTGACAAGAAACCTAATGTGAGTTATTTCAAAGTCTTCGGTGCTAAATGTTGGATTAGAGATCCTCATCACGACTCAAAATTTGCACCGAAAGCACATGAAGGTTTTATGCTTGGTTACGGAAAGGACTCGCACACCTACAGAGTCTTCAACAACGTTCTTCACAAGGTTGTTGAAACTGTAGATGTGCGGTTCGATGAAACTAATGGCTCGCAAAGAGAGCACCTACCTTCTGTGATAGATGAACCAGCACCTGAGGAAACTATCAAGTTCAAGGCTACTGAGGATGTCATCCCTACCGAAGAATCTGCTGAAGAATTCATTCCAGAACGTGAAGAACATCGAGCTAATGCACCTGAAGAAAATGTTGATCAAATTTCTCAACGACAACCAGCTCATCCTCGCGTTGCAAAAGAAGTGCAAGTTGAAAAGATCATCGATGACATTGAAGCACCACGTCCTCTCACACGCTCAAAAAGCTTCACATTTATCTAACTTTTGTGGGCACTATGCTTTTGTCTCTATTATAGAGCCCACTAAGGTAGATGAAGCATTTCTGGAGCCTGAGTGGATTCAGGCCATGCAAGAAGAATTACATCAGTTCGAGCTCAACAACGTCTGGGAACTGGTCAAACGTCTAGATCCCCGCAAGCACAATATCATTGGCACAAAGTGGATCTACCGCAACAAGCAAGATGAAAATGGCCTTGTGGTGAGGAATAAGGCACGGCTAGTAGCTCAAGGCTACACACAGGTTGAAGGAATTGATTTCGATGAAACTTTTGCACCTGTTGCTAGACTTGAGGAAATTCGCATATTACTTGCTTATGCTAACCATCATGATATCACTCTATATCAAATGGATGTGAAAAGTGCATTCCTCAATGGTAAGCTTGAGGAAGAAATATATGTTGCTCAACCCCCAGGTTGTGAAGATCCAAAGAATCCGGACAAAGTCTTCAGACTCAATAAGGCTCTCTATGGCCTCAAGCAGGCCCCTCGGGCGTGGTATGATACTTTGAAGGAATTCCTCATGAAAAAAGGCTTCAAACCCGGTTCACTCGACCCTACTCTTTTCACTAAATCTTATGATGGTGAACTGTTTGTGTGCCAAATATATGTTGATGATATTATCTTTGGCTGTACTGACCAACGTTATAGTGATGAATTTGCCTATATGATGAGTGAAGAATATCAAATGTCTATGATGGGAGAATTGAAATTCTTCTTAGGTCTTCAAATTCTTCAACAGCGCAATGGCATATTCATATCTCAGGAGAAATACCTCAAGGATGTACTGAGGAAATTCGGCATGCAAGATTGCAAAGGCGTCAAAATTCCTATGCCCACAAATGGCCATCTGTGCACTGATGAAAATGGTATTGACTTCGATCATAAGGTATACCGCTCCATGATTGGTTCTTTATTGTACTTATGTGCATCTAGGCCAGATATAATGCTTAGTGTGTGCATGTGTGCCCGATTTCAAGCTACACCAAAGGAATCACACCATAAGGCTGTGAAGCATATTCTTCGATATCTAGCTCACACACCAACACTTGGATTATGGTACCCCAAGGGCTTGGCTATTGATCTCATTGGATATTCTTACTCTGACTATGCTGGTGATCGTGTGGACCGCAAGTCAACATCTGGTACATGTCATTTCCTCGGATGATCTTTGGTCTGTTTGTCCTCGAAGAAACATAACTGCGTATCACTGTCTACTGCTGAAGCTGAGTACATTGCTGCTGGTTCTTGCTATGCTCAATTGCTATGGATGAAGAAAACTCTCAAGGACTACGGCGTCAACGTGAAGAATGTGCCTCTCTTCTGTGACAATGAGAGTGCCATCAAGATTGCTCACAACCCAGTTCAGCACTCAAAGACAAAGCACATTCAGATTCGTCATCATTTTCTTCGTGATCATGTGTTGAAGGGCGACATTTCTATTGAGCATGTGAAGACTGAAGAACAGCTAGCCGATATCTTCACAAAGCCCTTGGATGAGAAGAGATTTAGCAAGTTGCGGTGTGAGCTAAATATCTTAGAATCTTCGAATGTTCTTTGAAAAGGACACTCATCCTAACACTTATGCAAAACTGATGACTTAGATGTGCAACACATGAAGAAATGTTTTTCTTCAATCAATGAAGGATAACACTCTAAGTATGAAGAAATTAATGAAGAATTTGATTCTCAGAACCCTACGACAATTGTACGCGGTGTCTGAAATCATCATTCTTATACGATGGGTCACGTCACCACCAAAAGTTGAAAATCTTCAATTTGAGTTTTTTTTCTCAGTTTTGAAATTCCTCAGTTGTTCATTTTCTTCAACTTTGCAAAATCTTCACTGTTTTCGTCATTTTTCTTCATTGGCTATATATATATATATGAGTTTATGTCCTATACAACATTCACTTATTGCTATTTCTTCAAGTTGTTTTCTCTGCTAAGTGAATGTGATCGGACCCTTCCCCCTCTATGCTATACTCAACCCAATCTATTCACAAATTCTTCATGTGCGTTCTATTTTAAACTCGTTCAAAATCTTCACTGTGTCCTTGTCAGCTGAAGAATTTGCGAACGGAACTTTAAAACTTATCTTATCCAAATTTTCAGCTTTGCCGCTCAAACCGTTCCGCATCCCACGAAATACGTATCTATTCACCCACGATATCACATGATCTCCACTTCTCAGTACGTGGGTGACACATGTCAAGTGAATGAGAAGGGTCAGGGGCACGTTCGTCCAAATTCTTCGGGCGAACAGTTTTTCACCATGGCTATAAATACCCCTCCCCTTCCACACTTCCTTTACTCCGCTAGACCTCTCTCCCGCTCGAGCTTCTCAAACCCTAGCGCCGCCGCTACTTCATCGTCGCCGGTGAGGAAGAGCTTCACTGCCTCGACCTCGTCGCCGTCGTACTCGCGCCGGCCGCGGACTTCTTCACTCCGCCGCCACCGTAGCTATCTTCCTCCGCCAAGTTAGGGCATGGAAGATCTGCACTGACGAACTTCACATCTCCACATTGTTGGAAATATGCCCTAGAGGCAATAATAAATTGGTTATTATTATATTTCCTTGTTCATGATAATCGTTTATTATCCATGCTAGAATTGTATTGATAGGAAACTCAGATACATGTGTGGATACATAGACAACACCATGTCCCTAGTAAGCCTCTAGTTGACTAGCTCGTTGATCAATAGATGGTTACGGTTTCCTGACCATGGACATTGGATGTCGTTGATAACGGGATCACATCATTAGGAGAATGATGTGATGGACAAGACCCAATCCTAAGCCTAGCACAAGATCGTGTAGTTCGTTTGCTAAGATCTTTTCTAATGTCAAGTATCATTTCCTTAGACCATGAGATTGTGCAACTCCCGGATACCGTAGGAATGCTTTGGGTGTACCAAACGTCACAACGTAACTGGGTGGCTATAAAGGTGCACTACAGGTATCTCCGAAAGTGTCTGTTGGGTTGGCACGAATCGAGACTGGGATTTGTCACTCCGTGTAAACGGAGAGGTATCTCTGGGCCCACTCGGTAGGACATCATCATAATGTGCACAATGTGACCAAGGAGTTGATCACGGGATGATGTGTTACGGAACGAGTAAATAGACTTGCCGGTAACGAGATTGAACAAGGTATCGGGATACCGACGATCGAATCTCGGGCAAGTACTATACCGGTTGACAAAGGGAATTGTATACGGGATTGATTGAATCCTCGACATCGTGGTTCATCCGATGAGATCATCGAGGAGCATGTGGGAGCCAACATGGGTATCCAAATCCCGCTGTTGGTTATTGACCGGAGAGTCGTCTCGGTCATGTCTGCGTGTCTCCCGAACCCGTAGGGTCTACACACTTAAGGTTCGGTGACGCTAGGGTTATAGAGATATTAGTATGCGGTAACCCGAAAGTTGTTCGGAGTCCCGGGTGAGATCCCGGACGTCACGAGGAGTTCCGGAATGGTCCGGAGGTAAAGATTTATATATGGGAAGTCTTATTTTGGTCGCCGGAAAAGTTTCGCGCATTATCGGTATTGTACCGGGAGTGCCGAAAGGGGTCCGGGGGTCCACCAAGGGGTCCACCTGCCCCGGGGGGGCACATGGGCTGTGGGGTGTGCGCCTTGGCCTATATGGGCCAAGAGAACCAGCCCCAAGAGGCCCATGCGCCAAGAGATAAGGTAAAGGGAGAGTCCTAAAGGGGGAAGGCACCTCCTAGGTGCCTTGGGGAGGATGGACTCCTCCCTGGCCGCACCCTTCCTTGGAGGAAGGGCCAAGGCTGCGCCCCCCTCTCCCTTGGCCCTATATATAGTGGGGGGAAGGAAGGGCAGCAAACCTAAGCCCTGGCGCCTCCCCCTCCCTCCCGTGACACATCTCCCTCCTCCCGCAGCGCTTGGCGAAGCCCTGTTGGAATCCCGCTACTTCCACCACCACGCCGTCGTGCTGCTGGATCTCCATCAACCTCTCCTCCCCCCTTGCTGGATCAAGAAGGAGGAGACGTCGCTGCTCCGTACGTGTGTTGAACGCGGAGGTGCCGTCCGTTCGGCGCTAGGATGATCGGTGATTTGGATCACGACGAGTACGACTCCATCAACCCCGTTCTTTTGAACGCTTCCGCTCGCGATCTACAAGGGTATGTAGATGCACTCCTTCCCTCTTGTTGCTAGCAAACTCCATAGATTGATCTTGGTGATGCGTAGAAAATTTTGAATTTCTGCTACGTTACCCATCACACATCCCATTTCGTCGTGTTCTTCGTTCAGCGTAATTAAAAGTTACTTTTACTGCCCTCTTTGATTCAAATGATTTCTACAAAATCTTCAAAGTTGTTTTTCTTCAAATCTTCACACACTAAACACCTCACATGTCATCTGTTCTTGATACATTTCTCTAAGCTACATTTTTCTTCAAGATTCCTCATTTGTGTGGATCTTCGATATATACAACTCTGGAACCTAAGACAAAGAAAGCTTAGTGAAATTCTTCAAGACTCATCTGGTCAAATTCCTCAAACTTGTTCTTTTTGAAAAACCTTCTGAGAACGCATATGACCTCTCCAAATTCCTCGCAACTATACTCTGTTCACAGGTACTCATGTCCGCTGCCGAATCACTAGGTCCTCATCAACTTAACTCATTTGCAGCGTTCCTCGAAGAAAAGTTGCATACTTCTTCAGAGAATTCAATTGTTCAAATTCCTCAACTGAAGAAAATGGCTGATGGAAAGAAGCCACAGAAAGGAGGAAAGAGGCCTGAGGTCAACACTGCGTTTGAGATCCCTGATGACATATACAAAGACTATTGCACTCCTGATGAGGCCAAGTTTGGTAAGGAGGACAAGAACCAGCGCAAGGTGCGCATCCAGAGAATAGAAAGGAGATGGGCACGGGAATGGAGGGAGTACAGGTATGTAACTCCCAAGTACATGAAGAAGTTCGCGCTAAATCCTCCATGCCCAAGACCTCCGTTGGCACCTGGCCAAGAAGCAGATCCCACTAGCCTCAAGCGCGGTGAGGATTATCCTGATGAATGGGCCAAGCGCCAAGCAAAGCTGGCTAGACAAGCTAGAGAAGCAGTGAGGAAATTCAACGAGGACTCTGCTGCTGCTGCCTCTGCTGAGGCCTCTGCTAGCAAGCCGAAGAACTCCATGGCAAAGAAGCCTGCGCATAAGCCAAGTGCTTCCTCTTCAATGCCCTCACGACCAAGTACCTCAGCAATGCCCTCACGGCCAGATTCCTCAAAGCCCTCACGGCCAATTCCTCACGCTGCTCCTGCTCCTCCAAAATCCTCAGCTCCTCCGCCAAAGTCCTCAGCTGCTCCGACCAAATCCTCTACACCTGTGCATCTTGCCATGTGCCAAAGGACGACAGGCATCTCTATTGCCTCAGGAGCTTCTACTAGTTCCTCAGCTGCACCAAATTCTTCAACGGGACCCTCTCCGCTGAAGACAAAGGCCACTGCTGGACGAGGTTCTCGCCCAAGTACTCACAAGAAGCAGGTCGCCTTCCAAGTGCTGTCTGATGAAGACGAAGCTGATGATGAGGAACATGCCAAAATCATCAGAGATAGGCAAGTCAGGGCCGCTAGAGCCAAGGGCACAAATGTGCCACTGCTTCTGGATCCAAAGTTGATCCTCAACTACATTGACCTCTGGCACAAGGACCCAAACACTCCTTTGCCTGATTTCAAGTTGACTCCTGGCCAAAGTCATATGCTGACTGCCTTCATACAGGAAGAAAAATGGAAATTTGAACAGGCCAGGCAGATCAAGAAAGCGCAGTACAAGAAGGAGCGTTTTCTGAAGAAACATGTTGTCTCTATGACAACTGAAGAACTTGTCAACATTCAATCTGAGATCAAGAAACTCAGTGGTGAATTTGATGTATACCACGCTGACTGGCTTGGAGCCAAAGTCCATTTTGTGAAGTTGACAGAAAAGTTCACGTCAAATGTTGCAGCCCCATCGCAACAAGAAATTCCTCAGGCTGAAGCATCTGCTCAGCTAATTGAAGAACATGCCAGCACCGCAGATGACATTCAGGCTATTGAAGAAAATGTGAGTTCCAGGGCTGATGACTGCATTCCAGCCGCTGATGAAATTGCCAGGGCATCCACTAGTGGTGTGCCTGAAGAAAATGAAGAGGTCAGGACAACTGCATCAGTTGTGCCTGAAGAAAATCAACCACATTCCTCTGCACCTCCTGCGCCTACCCCAACTCTGATCCTTCCATCTGCTTCAGATGTGAAGAAGACTAAGGCTGCAGAGCGTGCAGCAGTGAGGAAAAGGAAAGCATCAGCTTCATCAGATTCTTCTGCTCCGAAGAAGATGAAGAAATTGACCAGCTCATTTGAAAATCCAATTGATGATGTTCCTGTTTCCAGCATGCCATCAAAGGAAATCGTCCCTTTTGATGAAGAATATGTGATCCCTAGCGGATCTGATGAACAAAATCCTTCTGCTGCTTCGTCAGAGCAGATGGATGAAGAAATTGAAGTGGATGAAATCCCTTCAACACCAGTTATCTCCTCGCCTATGCCTCAGTTTACTGCTGAAGAGGCCGGCGTTGAAGAAATGGAAGATGAAGATGTGGACATTGGCTGTACCACACCTGTGCTGAATGATGACTTTTGGGAAAGTCAGCACCCCAACTCTCCACTCTTCACACCATTGCAACAAATTCCTCAGTCCCCAGCAACTATAGTTCAAATGGGATCTGATGAACCACATGCCACACCGTCTGTCCATGAAGAAATTCCAGCCACTAGTGCTGAAGAAAATGTAAATGAAGAATTGAAGACCCGGGCTGTTACTGGAGTAGAAGCTGAAATTCCTCAGCCTGAAGAACCTGAGATTGCGATTCCTGAGGTGATAATGCAATTGACTGACACTCCTCAGCCCAAGGCAAAGGATCAATTCTCAAAGAAGCAGAAATTCAAGGCTGATGATTTCTTCGACGAGCACGTGTTCTTCACTGACTACAATCCCTACGATTCTGCTCGTCTTAGAAGGAAGCGCTTCTGGACCGCCAGCCAGGCAAACTTATATTCCTCAGTGCTCTTCAACAAGGACAAAGTATTCGACCACGAGCATATTCCTCATGTGGACATGGAATCATTGCCATGCTTCACTCCTGTCCTCAGTGTGCTTCATGACACAGGCCTCCTCAACTTTTGCACAGACATAATTGATTGGAATGAAGAAGTCATTCTTCAATTCTACGCAACACTGCACATCACAGGTGATGTTGACGATGTGAACTGCTGGGTTTTGGACTGGATGACCGAAAACACTCACTACAAAGCACCGGCCTCTGAATTACTTCACACCCTGCCCATCAGTCCTCCACCTGAAGGAGCTCGTTGCATGTACCAAGAGCCTTAGCTTACAGATCACTATATGCAAGTGCTGATGAAGCCATTGAAACCTGGTCAAGCCTCAAGGACAAAATTCCTCGTGAAGGAATTGCAGTATGTACCAAGAACAGTCTATCGCATCCTGACGAAGACTATGAGTCCAATCAAAGGCCACGACTCATCTGATGAGGAAATTGTTGGCATCATGAAGAATTTGGTTTTCAACATCATTCATGGCATACCCTTCAACTATCATGATTTCTTCATGAGGACTCTGGCAAATGTTGCACTTTCTCCGTTTGAGCTGAAGCCTTATGCACCTTGGATTATGAGATTCCTCAGGACAAGGTCTTCACTCAACTACAAGGCTGATTTTCAGAATCACCTCAGCTACTTGCCCCCGATTGAAGTCCTCAAGCGGACCTATTCCTCAGCTAATGAGAAGGGCAAGGCACCAGCTGTTATTGATGAAGGTATTTGTCCATTGGATGGTCAGTTTCGCAAAGCTGCATCTTATTCCACCAATGATGACTTTGCCACTCATGATTCTGCTGCCCATGCATCCAAGCCAAATCCTCAAACCACTGCTCCTCGTGTGATGACTGACCGTGAGCTTCTGCTAAGTCTTCACCAGAAGGTGGATCGAAACCATAAATGGGTTAAGCGTCAGTTTGGTTCAATTCTTCACAACATGACTGCTACACATAATGCAGTGAAGAAAAACAATTACTACCTCCATGAAGTCTTCGGTTGCACCTGGGCCATTCTATCGCATGTATATGGTGAAGAAGAACTGAAGAACATGGGTCTCAAGGAAGATTTTGTCTGGTCTGCACCTCCACCGAAGAAATACAAGAAGGTCAAGGTTCCTTCCTTGGTGGCCAGCTCCTATTCTTCATCGCGCGACACTGATGAGCATGAAGACTTGGACGACACTGCGACAGGCCCTACAACGACAAACGACCCCAACAACGCTGGCGCTCCTTCATTAACATGATATTCTTCAGGGGCGTTAGTCCTCATTTTCGATCCTTTTGGTCATTCGATGACAAAGGGGGAGAAATTTGAGTTAGTCTTCAAGCGGGTCTATCATATCTGGACGTTTTTTTCTAAGTTACAACTCTCGTTCTTTTGATGACTTTGCTGGATCGAGTTGTAAACTTAAACTCTATGGTGGCCTGACACTTTTGTTGTGTTTTTCTGCATGCTTATTCCTCATTAATGTTAATGCACGCATGCTGAATTACATCAGTCACCATATTTCATCATGCATTTCAAATTCTTCATATATTATGGCAAATGCGTGGATGAATTACAAGATATAGGGGGAGTTCTCCATGATTCTACTCTTCAAGTGTGCATTGCTTCAAAAGCAAATTCCTCACTATGCACATCTTCAGGGGGAGTTCTTCTATATCTTGCAATCAAATTCCTCAATATCAGTATTTACACTTCATATGTTTATCCCCGTTGAAAACTTAACCTATATTGTCATCAATCACCAAAAAGGGGGAGATTGTAAGTGCATCTAGTGCCCCTTAGTGATTTTGGTGTATTGAAGACTTATAGGTTAAGGGACTAATGTGTTTGTGAGTGTACACAGGTCTATAAGTCTATGAGGAGTTTGATACTTACAGAGAAAGTCGACCCCTAAAAATGAAGTTCTTCGACTGAAGACTTTGGATTTCTGAAGACTTTGAAAGTGAAGAAATTGGTGTAACCTTGAAGACTTGGTATTCATTCGAGGAACATGAAGCGTGAAGACTTTTTGTTTTCGTAGTTTCATTTTCTCTTTCTTGAGTCATAGGAAACACGGTACTGTTAAAGGGGGTCGAGGAAATACTAAGGAAAAAATTCCATGTGATGCTCAACTCAAAATCCTACACCTACCAATCCCTTCGAGTGAAGCCGTTGGAAATCTCATGCAGTTCAGTCATATTCTTCAGTGACAGAGACGAAGTTCTTCTGGTCTCTGAGGAATTTGTTCTGACTGAGGAGTTAGGAATTCGCCAGTGCAGATTGCCTACACAGTGAGGAACATGATAGCCCTGAGGAATTTGATACTCAAATTTCCGACCGTTGCTATGCTACGCGCCTGCTGTCCCAAAATATCTACCCACCTAACGGTCATATCATTGAAGGGCATTTATGTCTTATCATGTCAGGCTGCTCCCTAGGCTATAAATAGCCGCCCCCTACAACCACTAGTTGGTTGGCTGCTCCGAGAGAAACTGACACTTGTCATTTGAGAGCATCCCATCCTCCGAGGACTTTGAGAGAAAATCATCGAGTGAGGAAAAACCCAAACACCTACAAACCCAAAGTGATTGTGCATCACTGAAGAGATTGATCCTGCGTGGATCCGACACTTGTTACCTTTGAAGATTGTGCTTCTTCCAGACGGTTAGGCGTCATGGTCTAGAGCATCCAAGAGGAATTGTGGATCGCCGAGTGACCGAGTTGTGAAGGTTCGGAAGTCACCTGAAGACTTACCACGAGTGATTGGGCGAGGTCTGTGTGACCTTAGTTCAAGGAGAATACGGTGAGGACTGTGTGTCCGGGGCTATGTGTCCTCAGGTTTAAATACCTAGCCGCTCCAACCAGATGTACAACTGAGACAGCAGTTTGAACTTGTCTACCAAATCATTGTCTTCACCAAGCCAACTGGTTCTATTTCCTCAACTCTTTCATTTCCTCATAACTGTGTTGTGCGCTTGTTCATATCTGTGTTTGAAGACTTTGACTCAAGACTTTCTCAATTTCCTCAGTTCAATTTCTTCAGTCTGTTTGTCTTCATCTTGTGTTATCCTGTGATTACGCTTTCTATACTCTGTGCTTGTCTTCATTGCATCATGATGACCATGCTTGTATTCTGTTATGCTTACTTTTGAGTACTTATTCCGCTCCAAGTAGTTCTTCGCTAAGGAATTTCCTCGCCGGCAAATTCCTCGGTGAAGGATTCATAAAAATCGTCTATTCACCCCCCCCCCTTAGTCGATATAACGCACTTTCAAAGGAGGGGAACCGGGAGGAGGAAGAAAAGGTGAGGGAAGAGAGGTTGACAGGCGGGCCCAGGGTGAAAATGTGCTGCGTGGAGGTGGAATTACCAGAGGGCGAGGTAGTTGGCGGGCTGGGTTGTGGCTCGGCTGGGCCGCACTGCTGCTGCGCTACTGGGCTGCTGCTACTGCTGCTCTCCTTCTTCCTCAAACATGTTATGTCCCTCTTGCTCAATTCACTTAATTCATGGTGATACAGGAGGATTCGGGGGCTAGGGTTCTTGAGAGAAAGGGGATCGGGGGAAGGGAGAGGATATAGGAGGTGGGAGGAGAGGAAAGACAGAGAGAGTCTGTTGACCGATTACAACGCCGTGCCCATTCCCATTGGGCTCACACCTACTTAACACTCACCCACCTAGCTCCCAGGTGGCCGGGTCGAACAGCCTGTTGGGCTTCTTGGCTCTCTTGGGCGGGGCCTCTCTGTTGCCTGTCGAAGTAGTGGTAGAGGCCGTCACATCCCCCCGGTCTTCAAAAACGGCTTGTCCCCAAGCCGCAGCTCCTCGGAAACGACTCCGAAGCTCGAAGAAATCCTCCCAAGTTGCCAGCGCCTCTGGTTGAGAAGACCACTTGATCAACACCCGAGGAAGTTGCGCCTGCCCCTTGGTGACAACCCAACGAGCAAGCACGCTTTCGGGGAAGTCTGGCACTGCGTGCGCCAGTGGTGGCTCCGGAAGGACAGATACCACATTGGTGCCTGGTGGCAGAGCAGCTCGCAGCAGGGAGACGTGGAACACCGGGTGTACTCGGCTGCCTTCTGGAAGCTGGACGCGATACGCCACTGCGCGAATACGCGCCGTCACCTGAAAAGGTCCAAAGTATTTGAAGGATAGTTTATGGTTAGCCCAAGCCGCGGCCAAAACCTAGACATACAACTGTAGCTTCACATACACCCAGTCCCCCACAACAAAGACCCGCTCGGACCGATGCTTATCCGCCTGATCTTTCATTCTTTGCTTGGACCGCTCTAACTGTTGTTTCAACAGGGCTGAAACCACCACCCTATCCTCATGCCAGGTGACCAGATCTACCAGAGCTGAAGCGGACACGTCAATGATCCTGAAATGGCAAGGAGGATGCCCATACAAAACCACAAAAGGCGAAGCTTCAAGTGCAGAGTGAGAGGTTGTATTGTACCAGAACTCGGCGAGGTGCAGCCACTGAAACCATCTGCGTGGGTAGGAATGAACAAAACAGCGGAGGTAAGTCTCCATGCACTGATTTACCCTCTCCGTGGTTCCGTCAGTCTGCGGGTGATACACAGAGGACATCCATAGTTCAGTTCCAGCCTGTTTGAACATTTCCTTCCACAGCACACTGGTGAAAACTTTGTCACGGTCCGAGACCAGAGCATAAGGCAGACCATGAAGTTTGTAGACATGGGTCATGAACGCAGTGGCGACTTGCAAGGCTGAGAACAGTTGAGCAAGCGGAATGAAATGGGCATACCTGGTTAGCTTGTCCACCACCACCATGATGCACGAATAACCCCGGGACACCGGTAGTCCTTCCACAAAATCCAGAGTCACGGTGTGCCATGCATGAGGGGGAATTGGTAGAGGTTTGAGTAGTCCGGGAGGGCGGACCCGTTCACTTTTTGCTTGTTTGCAAATGCTGCAGTCTGACACAAAGTTCACCATGTCCTGCCTCATTCTCGGCCAGGCAAAGAGGTGACGAAGTCTGTCATAGGTGGCATGAATGTCGGAGTGCCCCCCCCGTGGCGCTAGCATGGATGGCGTGCAGGAGTTTCTGTTGCATGGCCGTGTTCGCCCCCACCCACACCCTGCCTTTGTAAAGAATCACCCGATCCCGAACAGAGTAATCTGAGGTTGGGTCTTCCGACTCATTGCAGCGAAGCAAGATCTCCTTCATACTTTCATCAGACTGATAGCCCTGCACCACCACCTCAAGCCACACTGGCGTAGCTACTGATATGGCTGAAACCTTTGCATCCCGTCGTGATAACACATCGGCCGCCTTGCTCTCAGCCCCTTTCATGTACATCACTTTGTACTACATCCCCATGAGCTTGGTGTAAGCACGCCTCTGCCATGGCGTCACTAACCGTTGGTCGTTTAGGTGGGACAAGGCACTCTGGTCAGTCCAGATGATGAACTCACTCCCTTGCAAATAAGCTCGCCAGCGATCAACAGCCATCAAGATTGCCATGTATTCCTTCTCGTAGGTTGACAAACCCCGGTTCCTCGGTCCCAATGCTTTGCTGAGAAATGCCAGTGGATGTCCATCTTGGATCAGCACAGCCCCCACGCCAGACTCGGATGCATCCATCTCAATTTTGAAAGGCCTATCAAAACGAGGCAGTGCCAACACTGGGGCAGAAATCAAAGCCTTTTTTAGGTGGTTAAATGCTTCGCCCGCCTCTGCAGACCACACAAAAATTTAGTGCTTCTTCAGCAGGTTCATCAGCGGATGACTGATTAGCCCAAAATCGCGTACAAAATGCCTATAGTATCCTGCCAGGCCAAGGAAACCCCGGACTTGCTTCACTCTAGTGGGCGTTGGCCAATCCCTGACTGCTGTAATATTGTTTTCATCAGTAGAGACACCCTTCTCACTGATGACATGCCCTAGGTAGGTGAGTTGTTGCTGGGCAAACTTGCACTTGGATAACTTTACCTTGAGTTGATGCTTTTCCAACAGTTCAAAGACTTGTCGAAGAAGTTTGATGTGTTCCTCCAAGGTTTCATTATGAACCAGAATATCGTCAATGAACACAAGGACTCCATGACGCAGCAGAGGTCCCACCACAAAATGCATGCCCCCTTGAAAGGTGCCAGGAGCATAGCACAGCCCGTAAGCCAACACTTTGAACTCATAGTGCCCCAAGTGAGTTTTGAATGCAGTTTTGTAAACATCCTCCGGTGCCATCCGAATCTGATGATAACCTGCCTTCAAGTCCAGGCTGGTGAACCATCTCGATCCCGCAAGCTCATCAAGTAGCTCCTCTATAACTGGCATGGGAAAACGGTCCTTGACTGTGATAGCATTGAGCTGCCGATAATCCACGCAGAATCGCCATGTCAAATCTTTCTTTTGTACAAGCAGTACTGGCGAAGCAAATGGGCTGTAGCTAGGCTGAATAATGCCTTGGTCGAGCATTTCTTGGACCTACTTCTCGATCTCATCCTTCTGGAACGGGCTGTACCGATAGGGTTTAATGTTCACTGACTGGGCGCCAGGAATGAGCGGTATTTTGTGGGCGAAAGGCCGAGCAGGCGTTAAGCCTTTCGGAGCCTCAAACAAGGACTGGAAATCGTCGATGAGTTGAGCTACAGGTGGTGGGATCCCCATCTCTGGCTGTTGCTTCTGCTTGGTGTCCACAGCCTGAAGGTGAACCAATTGGTGCACATCGTTGCAACTCATCATGAAGTGAATTTGATCCATGGTCACAGGGTAACACTCCTTGGTGTGTGGCTGTATTCCTCGCAAAGTGATTTTCTTCCCATGATGCATGAAGGCCATTAGCTTGTCTCCCCAGTGCACATCCATAGGACTGTATTGTTCCAACCAGTCCATTCCAATGATCATATCATAACACCCAAGAGGCAGAACCTTGAGGTCTGAAGTAAACTTGTGTCCCTGCACTGACCAACCACATTTTGTTATTGCTTGGTCACTGAGAAGCTGCCCTCCATCCGCTATCTTCACCCTCAGAGCGCTGGAGATTTTGTGCACCCCTTGCAACTTGGCAGCCAAATCTGAGCTAACAAAACTGTGCGAACTGCTTGAATCAACTAGCATCAACACTTGCTGGTTCTGGATTTTCCCTTGCAGCTGCAAAGTCTGTGGTGCGATCGAGCCTTGCATCGCTGCCCTGGAGATGGTGTGGCATTCAATTCTAGTGTCTGAATGTTCTTCGCCTGACGAACCACTGGACAGACCCAAAACATCAAACATCTCTTGTACCACATGGAGTTGCACTGCCGCTGCGCATTTGTGCTCTCGGCTCCAACGCTCTCCACACATATAGAAGAGGCCTCTAGCTCGGCGATAGGCTCGAAGAGTTGACAGCCTATCTTCCATGGAGCTGCTTCCTTTCAGCCCTTCAGCGGCTGCTCCCCGGCGTTCATCTACTTGTGTAGCGACCGCGTGTGGTGGTCGTCCAGGCGGTGCTGGCAATGGCATGGCCCCTTTGAGATGAGACCGGCTGCCCATGCCGTTGCTCGTTGCGCTCTCCGAGCGGCTTGGCTCCCGCCGCTTGGAGATCTCCAGCGCCTCCTCCTATAAATAAGCCAACGAAACAACAGTATCGAGGTTTTTTGGATTATGAACCAAAACAACAACGCGGATCTCATCGCGCAACCCATCAACAAAATGGGAGGGGAACAAAGCAGGGTCCCAAGTGGTGCTGTAGGCTAACAAGGAATGCATTATCTCTATGAATTTTGTGGTGTAATCAGTCACGGAGTCAGTCTGCCTCAAATGAAACAGCTGACGCAGTAACACCGTGAACTCGTTCCTCTCAAACTACTCACAAATAGTAGTGCAAAAGTGTTCCCACTCCATGTGATGCAAATCGAAGTCATTGTTTTCGAGCCACACCATAGCTGCGCCAGTAAAATGCATCGCAGCCGTGTCGACCCAAAGCACCGGATCTAAGCGAAAGACACAGAAATAAGACTCGCAATTGCGCTTCCAACTGCGTGGGCGTTCCCCCCAAAACCGAGGGAAATCCATCTTAGCCCTCAGAATGACAGAATTGTGATGACGAAACGGGCTACGTGATCGTGGAGGCAGCGGGCTGCCAGATCTAGACATGCCCCGCAATGGTGACCGCCCGGGTGCCCGAGAGCAATGATCGGCCGAAAACTACCCCGTAGAGGAAAGAAAATTTGGGGATGGTGCCATACCCGTGACCGGAGGTGGGACTAGAGTGGTGACCACTCCAGAGCCGACCCCCAGGTGAGTTTGGTCGATGCGGTGGCCATCTGGCCCTTGGAGGCTGCTGCTGGCTTGGGTTTGCGGCACGCCTCCAGGTCGAGGGAAGATGGGAGGTAGATCCCCGGACTTGAGGCCGAGCACGGGGTTGCGTGCGATGACGTCAAGCTCCTTGCGCACCCCGCCCAGCTCCTGCTGAACGTCGGAGAGCGATTTCTCCAACATCGGCTTCCAGGCGGCCAGATCGGCCACCACCGGCTGGATCTCCACGATGATGGTGGTCGTTGCCGCCACTGCCTTCTGGATGGCGACGTTCTACTCCTGGATGGCCTTGAGCGCCGCCACCATCTCCTCCACTCATTGCTCCATCTCGCCGACCTGTCGCTGCTGGCGCATGGTGAATGACGGCTTCTTCAGGTAGTCAGGGAGCTCTGATACCATATGTTACGTCCCTCTTGCTCGATTCACTTAATTCATGGCGATACAGGAGGATTCGGTGGCTAGGGTTCTTGAGAGAAAGGGGATCGGGGGAAGGGAGAGGACACAGGAGGTGGGAGGAGAGGAAAGACAGAGAGAGTCTGTTGACCGATTACAACGCCGTGCCCATTCCCATCGGGCTCACACCTACTTAACACTTACCCACCCAGCTCCCAGGTGGCCGGGTCGAACAGCCTGTTGGGCTTCTTGGCTCTCTTGGGCCGGGCCTCTCTCTTGCCTGTCGAAGTAGTGGTAGAGGCCGTGACAAAACATAAATAAGGAGCAAAATGCACAGGGGGATTGGAGAGGGGTGGGAGAGATATGAAAATATCCCCATGACCCTAGATTTATGCACGTAATTGTAAAAATGGTTTGGACATTTTTAGAGGAAGAAAAATATTCCAAGTTTGAATTAGATTCAAACTTGAGGCATTTTTGACCCCAGCCAAACCAAGTCCAATTGAGATGAAATTTGAGAGGGAGGGTGCAGGCATGGCCTAATTTTTGTAGGGAAAAGATGAACATTAATGGAGATGGGAAAAATGTGGCACTTGCAAAAGAAAGGAAGTAAAAGGAAAAAGGAGAAGGCGATGATGCATGGGACAAATCGTAAGCCCGCAGAGCCTGCTCCCGGTCGACGGGAGACATCTCGTCATAGATGGCGTCCAATGGCACGAACGGATTCCGGTGACGAAGCCCCGAGAGGATTTGCCCGGCAATGGCGACGGCCGCCTGCAACCCCTCCTTGTCCAGCTCTGCCCCCACCATCGCACGGAGACGGCTCAGCTCCTCAGAGATATAGATGAAGAAGGAGACCAAGACAGGAAGCCGCATTGAAGTCGACGGGATGATCGAACGAGTTTAGCCCGACGGCCGGCATGGTTGCGTTGGCACGACGGTAGGCATCGCGAAGCTGCAACACGTGTGTGGCAACATGGTCCACCAAGTGGTCGAGGCGATCCCGGGCCTCGTCATGATCGGCTCGCTCGTGCTCCAGCCGGCTTGCCTGACCGCCTATCATATCTCCCGCTTTCTGCAGCAACGCCGCTGACGCCTCGAGCATCTTTGTGGTGGACGCCTGCCGCTTTTGAAGTTCCATGAACTCCCGCACACAAAGTAGGAGCATGGCACTCCTCTCCTCCTTGAGCTCACGGAGCTCCACGTCCTTGGCCTTGAGCTCCGCATCCTTGGCCTGCAGCTCCTGTGTCAGGCGCCTCACCTCAGACTCCATGATCTGGTGCGCCGCCATGGAACCAGGTAGAAGCAATGGGTAGAGGAAGCAAAGGGGGATAAACGGCTGAAAGTCAATGCAATCTACGGGAAGGCGGAGGGAGCCAGCCGAGGAGCGGGGTGAATCTTTTGGTTTTCACCATGGGAAAACACCAGTCGATGACTTTTCACATGAGGGAGCAGTGGGTTTTACAGGCGGAGTCATCATGACTAATTGCTGCCGCGCCTGCTCCCGTCAATCAAAAAAGTAAAAATCCTGCCGCGCCTGACGCACCCAAAGACCAGAGCAACGTCGTGGTGGATATTTAAATTTACCTACCGGTAAGGAGAGGAAAAAAGGGGTGAAAAAACAAATGTGGCTAATCGGTCGCACTAGCCCAACTAGCTAGCCACCGTGCTTCACTGATGTACTCGGCGGGAAAGGTGGGCTTTTGTGATATGACACTCATTTACTTGCTTCGGTGCTACGACCGAGGAGGACCCAGAAAACGCGTGGTTGGGCGTCCCACGTCTTGGCAAGGAATAAAATATGCGTGCACCACCCGGGAGGACCTAGAAACCGCGCGGTAGGGTGTGCCAGGTCTCGTCACAGAGGAAAAATGTGCATGTAAAAATATACTGTATCAGACGTACTACCTATGGTTCGACCTCGGGACCCAGCCAGTCGGTCGAAAACTCACCACTAGCCACAAAGCTTCATCATGCTAATGTGGCACAGATGATAGGTGTGGTTAGCCCCGTCTCGACCAGCCACAACGTCTCTTGTTTTAGGCGATTCTTCTATTTTCCAAGCATTTTTTATTTATAATAACACCATGGCAAGCTCGCACCGCTCTTCGTGTGTGCCCGTGCGTCTAAAGGTTACTAGATGGAGAGGAGAGAGAGATCGCAGACATGGGACCCACCAGTAAGTGAGTCCACGGTCAAGCACGTGTTGACGAGCCACTCCCTCTACTCTACTCAACGTAATACCGTATAAAATCAAGTTATGCGACAAAGCCAACAACCGTTGCTATTTCAGGCTACCGATGTACGCTTTGTAGTCCAGGTTGCCATTTCAAATCTCGTCTTTCCGATTTGTTAGTTTTAGGTCCAAATTTGATCACTGACAACTGGGACCCCCGTGTGTTATTTCGATATTTCCGTGCAGGATATTTTTTTTGCACAAACACTTTGCGTGGTTAGATAAGTTACGGCATGAGTTACACGTATTTAGGAACAAAAATGACAGCGACATTGAATATCACATCCACCCTGCAGCTTAGATGCTATGGTGATATGAGTTTTTACGTCGTTGGATCTGAGATCCAATGGCTTGGGAGTAGTCTTTGTAATTATGCGCAATTTCCAAACTCTCCAAGGGTTGTTTTGCAAATAAAACATTCAGGCCTCGTGTGTGCCGATGCATCTTCGATCCAATGGCTCCCAGTATGTAGCGATCCGACCTCAAACGGTCAAATCTCTATGCATAAGTGTCATCCCGGGATTGGTAATGCTGACACACACACAGTACTTGAATGGATTTATAACCGAGTAGCAATCAAACACTTATTACATCGAATGTCTCAAGAGAGAACTTATTACAATAAATATGCCTTAAGGCCATCTAAATAAGATAACAGCGGAAGGCTTGGAAGATAAAGTGAGTCCATCAACTCCAACGGCATAGCTGAGTGCATGACAAACGACCTAGCGCACCTTACTCCTCGTCTGAAAAGTCTGCAACATGATATGTTGCAGCCCGAAACGGGTCAGCACATGGAATATGCTGGCAATGTAACACAGTAGAGCAATGAACAGAATAAATGCTATCACTACATGCAGATATGGCTGGTGGAGGCTCTATGGTTATATGGTTTTTGCGAAAAGCCAATTTTTCCCTACAACAAAGGAATATGTTTTGTTTAACTATCATGGTAGTTGAAACATTGAGAAGGTTCCTCCAACCCAATCCCAATTAAAAGTAATTATCAACCCAACAAATTAACTTAGAGTGATGAGATCAAATCAACAATTTAAGTACTAGATACTCAAGATGTCCATAACCGGGGACACGGCTAACCATGATTAGTTTGTACACTCTGCAGAAGTTTGCGCACTTTTCCCCACAAGACTCGATCTCCTCCGTTGGATTTCTCGCACTACATGGTGTTTGAGAAACGGATGACCAAGACATAGTCTTTCAGAAGCATTAACTCTAACCCTGGGTAGACAGTACCAACCTACATCCCCTACATCTGCTAGCCTACCACTGGAAGAGGTCATGCACCATACTCAACTATGCTAGAGCCCATAATAGCTTGTGGCTGCACACGGAAGTTTCTAGCATGAATAATCTTATGATCCCTTTGAGCCTGGGTGGCGAGCTGTAGGATGATCACACGGGTCCTCCGGGATATCCTAGGACAACACTGGATTCTCCAGGTGCCCGCAACTAATCCACCCAGATGTGTATTTAAGTAGCTACCTTATGTTAACCATTAATTAACAATCTCACATCTGTCATGGATACACTCAAACCCAATCCACGTCTATGAGCATAGCATGGCAATATAAGCATAGCGTAGAAGTAACTCCCAAGGGTTTGATAATAAAAGGACAATAGGTTCTACCTCTTCATCTACTTCCCAATACCCACAAGTTAATCACATCCTAATCATGCAATGTTTGAGGATTTTAACTAATGCAAAAAACTGGGTATGAAAAGAGTATGATCAATGTGTTACTTGCCTTGCTGAGGATCCACAAAACCTAGAGACTCGTAGTAGCACGCTTCGCACTCCGGGAATTCTATCGCAAACAAACAATAGCATTCATAATCACTCAAGCAAGGATGCATGAGTAAAACTCAAATAAGAAGATCGAATCTAAAAATCCAACTGAAGAGATTCGACCTGCAAAAAGAAGCAACCGAATCGGAGCTACGGAACTGAAACTACGGTCAAAAGAACTTCGAATTCAAATCTGCTTGAAACCAAATTTTAAATTGTCAAAACCATGTTCAAGTTGATTAAGCAGAAAGAGGGGCTTGAGACGAAGATTTTGGCGTTGGTTTTACTGGATTTGGACGAACGGTTGAAAAGTTACGAGGGTTTGAAGATCAGGGGCTAATCTGCGATAAAAGTAATCGCGGATAGGTCCCTCACCGAAAAAAATAAAAAGAAAAGACTAACAACGAACGTTCGCTGTCCGAACCTAACCGGCGAACAACGTTCGTTAAAACGAACGAACGGATGAATGTCCGCTAAATAACTAAACCGAATAAAAACGAAAAAAACAGATCTAGGGTTTTTAAAAGAAAACGGATCCGTTTTTACCTAACCGAAAAAAACGACGGCGGCGGATCCAGCGAGATCCGCGGCGGCGGGGCGGTGGCGGACGGCGGCGCTAGGGTTCGGGGCGTGGGCAGGCTGGCAGCTCGGGCGGGCCACGGCGGCTTATAAGGCCTGAGCGCGGATAGAGTCCGGCTCGAGCACGGCCCAAGGTCGGTTCGTTTTTTCAAGATTCCACCGAGAAAAATCCTAAATAAATAAAAATAAAAATCTAAAAATGCCAAAAACAATTTTCACTGTCTAAATAAAATATTTAGAACAAAGTGAACATTTTCTTGGCCTAAAAATGCAATTTTGAAAAATGCATATTTTTCTAATGCAAACAAAATAGCGATAAAATCCAAATAAAATTATTGATTTGATTTCGAAAATTTTCCTCCAATATTTCACTTGTTTTGGAGAAGTCATATTATCTCCTCTCATATATTTTTAATATGAAATATTTTTTGGAGAGAAAAATAATTAAAACCAAAATTATCCCCGTTTCAATATTTGAGAAAATTTCAAATATGAAAATAATAAAATCCCCAACTCTCTCCGTGGGTCCTTGAGTTGCTTAGGATTTTTAGGATCACTACCAAAATGCAAATAAAATATGATATGCATATGATGGCCTATGTATAACATTCCAAATTGAAAATTTGGGGTGTTACAAACCTACCCCCCTTAAGATGAATCTCGTCCTCGAGATTCGGGTTGGCTAGAAAATTGGTGTGGGTGGTCTTTCCGTAGATCATCCTCGTGTTCCTAGGTGGCTTCATCCTCGGTATGGTGGCTCCACTGAACTTTGCAAAACTTAATAACCGTGCTGCGGGTAACTCGGCTGGCAAACTCAAGAATCTTGACAGGTTTCTCCTCGTAGGTTAGATCACTATCCAACTGAATTGCTTCCAGGGGCACTGTATCTCTCAGGGGAATATCGGCCATCTCAGCATGGCACTTCTTCAGCTGGGAAACGTGAAACACATCATGAACTCCTGACAAACCTTTGGGTAACTCCAACTTGTAGGCCACTTCTCCCATACGTTCCAGAACTCGGTATGGTCCTACAAATCTCGGGGCTAGCTTTCCCTTAACTCCGAATCGTTTTACTTCGCGCAGAGGTGACACACGAAGTTATGCTCTGTCTCCGATTTCATAGACTACCTCCTTGCATTTTGAATCTGCATAACTCTTCTGCCTGTACTGATCTACCTTTAGTCTATCCCGAATCGGCTTAACTTCTCTTCCGACTCCTAATCAAATCTGGTCCAAACAACTGACGGTCTCCAACTTCATCCCACATCAACCGTGTCCTGCACCTCCTTCCATACAAAGCTTCGAAGGGTGCCATCTTTAAACTGGCTTGATAACTATTGTTGTATGAGAACTCTGCATAAGGCAAGATATCATCCCAACTAGATCCATAATCTAGCGCACAGGCTCTCAACATATCCTCCAGAATCTGATTGACTCTCTCGGTTTGTCCATCTGTCTGCGGTTGAAAGGTTGTACTGAACTCTAGCCTGGTACCCAAAGTCTGGTGCAGCTGGTGCCAAAACTTTGAAGTAAACATTCCTCTATCTGATATGATGGTCCTCCGAACTCCATGCAGACATACGATCCTGGTCATATATATCTTGGCCAACTTCGCACTTGTATAGGTGGTCTTCACTGGGATAAAGTGAGCCACTTTGGTCAAACGATCCACTACTACCCAGATAGAATCATATACCGATCGTGTCCTGGGTAATCCGGTGATGAAATCCATGCCAAGCTTATCCCACTTCCATTCGGGTATCGGCATAGGCTGCAGTAATCCTGCTGGCTTCTGATGTTCCGCCTTCACTCTCTGACATACATCGTATACGGCTACATACTCGGCGATATCCTTCTTCATACCTATCCACCAGAAACGCTCCTTCAAATCCAAATACATCTTGATGTTTCCGGGGTGTATCGAGTATGGTGAGTCATGAGCTTCCTATAGTATCAGCTTCCTGATCTCTGCATTATTGGGCACAGAAACACGGTCCTCAAACCACAAGGTATCATGCTCATCTTCATGAAAACCTTTGGCCTTTCCTTTACTCATCTTCTCCTTTATCTCAGCAATTTCTTTGTCATCCTTCTGAGCTTCACGAATCTTTCCCAATAATGTCGACTAAACCTCCATTGCTGCGACAAAACCTCTAGGGACTATCTCCAAACGAAGCTCCCTGAGATCCTCGGCTAACTCCTTTGGCAATCCTCTGCTTACGAGGGTATTGATATAACTCTTCCGGCTCAAAGCGTCTGCTATGACATTGGCCTTTCTTGGATGATAATGTAGCTTCATATCATAATCCTTTATAAGCTCCAACCATCTCCTCTGCCTGAGATTCAGCTCCTTCTGTGTGAAAATGTACTTCAAACTCTTATGATCTGTGTACACATCACAACAGTTTCCGATAAGAAAACGTCTCTAGGTTTTGAGTGCATGCACTACGGCTGCTAACTCCAAATCATGCATGGCATAATTCAACTCATGTGTCGAAGTTGACGTGAGGCATATGAAACAACTCTTCCGTCTTGCATAAGTACTCCTCCAAGTCCTAAGCGAGAAGCATTGCAATACACTTGGAAATCCTTGCGTATATCTGGCAGAATCAGCACTGGGGCTGTAACCAAACGTTTCTTCAACTCCTAAAAACTTTCTTCACATCCTTCAGTCCATTTGAATTTGGTGTCCTTCTTCAGCAACTCCGTCATAGGCTTCGCAATCTTAGAGAAATTCTCAATGAATCTCCGATAGTATCCCGCGAGTCCAGGGAAACTACGGATCTCTCCAACTGAGGTGGGTGCCAACCACTCAGTGACTGACTGAACCTTGGTAGGATCTACTGCTATACCTTCTCCCGATATAACATGTCCAACAAATCCTACTTCCTTCAACCAAAACTCACATTTGCTGAACTTGGCATATAACTGATGTTCCCTGAGCTTCTTTAGAACAAACCGCAAATGCTCCTTGTGTTCCTCTTCATTCTTCGAGTATACCAAGATATCATCAATGAACACCACGACAAACTTATCCAAGAACTCCATGAACACCTTATTCATCATGCTCATAAAATAGGCAGGGGCGTTAGTCAATCCAAATGACATAACCGTGTACTCATATAGCCCGTACCTTGTGGTGAAGGCTGTCTTAGGTATATCCTGTTCTCGGATCTTCAGCTGGTGGTATCCTGATCATAGATCGATCTTGGAGAATACTTTAGCTCCTTGTAGCTGGTCAAACAAGTCATTAATCATCAGTAATGGGTACTTGTTCTTGATCGTCACTTCATTCAGTGCACGATAATCAACAACCATTCTTAATGATCCATCCTTCTTCTCAACCAAGAGCACTAGGGCTCCCCATGGTGACGAACTTCGTCGAATGTAACCTTTCTCCAATAACTCCTTAATCTGCCTCTTGATCTCTTCCAGATCATTCACGGGCATACGATACGGTCTCTTCGATATTGGTTCGGTGCCTGGCAACAGCTCTATCAAAAACTCAATGTCTCGATCCGGCGGCATGCCTGATAGATCCTCAGGAAATACATCCGGGTAATCCTTCACAATCGGCACTTCCTCCTGAACAACTCCCGTGAGAGAATTTACTTGGGTCCTCCTGGGCGCATGCCTAGATACATACTTGATCCTTTTTCCCTCCAGGGTGGTGAGCAGGATTGACCTACTGGCACAGTCAATGTTTCCTCCATACTTCGATAGCCAATCCATACCCAGTATCACATCCAATCCTTGTGACTCCAAAATTATTAGGTCGGAGGGGAAAATATGGCTACCAATGGTTAAGGGTATCTGATCGTACCATCGGCTGGCCATATACTCTGCTCCTGGTGAGCTTACTAACAAGGGTGTCCTAAGGGCTAAGGTGGGTAACTTCAACTTGTCCACAAATCTCCTTGATATGTATGAATGCGATGCACCAGTATGAAAAAGAACGAGAGCGGTAAATGACTTAACCAAAAACTTATCGATAACTACATCTGGCTGCTCTTCAACCTCCTCTACATTCACGTGGTTCACTTGTCCCCTGTTGAAAGGGTTGGGCTTCTTCCCAGAGCTTCCATTGCCATTACCATTCTTTGCTTCAGAACATTCAATGGCGTAATGTCCAGTCTTCCCGCACTTGAAACAAGTAATGTGACTTAGATCCTTCTTGGCGGGCGTTGCTGGGTTAGAGCGGTTCTGATTGCTGCCTGCTCCATTCCCATTTCCCTTCTTGGGGTCACTGTGGTTATGTGAACTTCCTCCATTGTGGGTATGGCCTCCATGGTTATGGGTAAATCCTCCTGAGTTCGGGGTGTAATGAGGCTTCTGTTGGGCTCCTGAATTGTACTTCCCCTGTCCATACTTCCTCTTGC
This sequence comes from Triticum aestivum, assembly GCF_018294505.1. Lineage (NCBI taxonomy): Eukaryota > Viridiplantae > Streptophyta > Magnoliopsida > Poales > Poaceae > Triticum > Triticum aestivum. The sequence goes on along the minus strand of NC_057808.1, from coordinate 194,015,282 downwards.
GGCTCTCAATTTGCTGTTGCTTCCCTTCAATCATAAGAGCCCTGTCTACCAACTCCTGATAGTTAGCGAATGTCGCTACCATCAACTGCATGCTCATCTCACCATTCAACCCTTCCATAAACTTCTCCTGCTTCGCGGCATCGGTGGCCACATCATCTGGGGCATAGCGGGCTAACTTACTGAACTCATCCACGTACTGCCCCACCGTACGGTTTCCTTGGCGCAAGTTGCGAAACTCACGCTTCTTCATGCTCATAGCTCCAGTTGAGACATGTGCAGTGCGGAACGCTTGCTGAAACTGATCCCAAGTGACATTGGCTATAGGGAAAGTGGTCGTGTAATTATCCCACCATGCGGCTGCGGGTCCATCCAATTGATGTGCGGCAAAATGCACCTTCTCAGCATCTGTGCAACCTACGGTGGTCAACTCCCTTCCAATACTGCGTAGCCAGTCATCAGCAACTATTGGCTCGGTGCTACTGGAAAACACCGACGACTGCAACCTTAGAAACGAGCTAAGTTGTCAACTGGGGGTGGTGGCGGTGGGTTGTTGTTGTTGTTGTTGTTGTTGTTTTTGCCTTGGTTCTGGACTAGTTGTATCAAGGCATTCTGCTGTTGGATCAACTGGGTGATCTCCGGTGGGAAGACAAAGCCGGTGTCACGTATCGGAGGCATCTGATGGGTTTAGAGGGGAGAGATTAGAATAGAATGAGGTCTAGTGAGAAAACACTACCCATATGCACATGAGACAAACACATTCATATCACACCAAATCAATTCAAGCAAGGGCATACAATCGGTCTAGAACTATCGCTACAAAAGTGCTCGGACTACTACTATATACATGGGGGAATACTACTAACCTTATGGTGGTCTACTAGAAATTTTGATCGGTGGAAGACTCCATGATATCCGTTGCAGCTTCGTCTTTGTAATCATCATCACTACTGTCGGGGTCGGAGTCGGTGTCGTCGATGATGATGTAGTCCTCGGGATGGTCGTCATCTCCTCCTGGTGCGGGGTCTCCCATGAATACTCCTAGCTTCCTTGTCAGGTCGTCATTCTTCTCCACTAGTATTGCGATTTCCTCCTCATATCCGTCACAGGTAGACTTGAGTTCCTCTTCTAGCTCCATGTTCCGGGTCATCACCTTCTTCAAATCTATCATGCTTGCGCACATCTGGTTCTCCTGGCGACGAATATGCTGGTTTAACTCCTGGATGAAAGCTGCAATGGACCTGTCCCTCCTGGTGCTGATCATCTCCATTGCTCATCACCGCGCCCACATATCTGATAGATGGTGTCCTTGAGCTCCTTGTGATAAACTTCGCCAATGCGTCCCATGGCGATGTGAGCTGCCATGCTCTTACCTAGACTCCAGGTTTGTGCATCGAAGGAAAACTCTATGGGCTCAGTGACTGGCGTGAATGCCCTTCTTGGAACTTGAACTCGAATCATCCAACGCTCCTCTTCTGGTAAAGTGGCGGTGTAGGTTCCGGTGAAGCTTGGTATTCCTATGTTCAGGTACCTAGTGACTTCCTTCAAGTGTCGTCCAAAGGGTGTCTCTTCATCTGGTTGTGCAAACTTGTTCCTTGAGTCCGCCATCCTAAAGAGTAGAAAATGGAGAGGAGTCAGAACTGAGTAGAGAAGAGTGACCTATGGCTCATCTTAGTGGTCGTGTCCTACATTCAGCGTGTGCTCTGATACCATCTCGTAGCGATCCGACCTCAGACGGTCAAATCTCTGTGCATAAGTGTCGTCCCTAGATCGGTAATGCTGACACACACATTACTTGAATGGATTTATAACAGAGTAGCAATCACACACTTATTACATTGAATGTCTCAAGAGGGAACTTATTACAATAAATATGGCTTAAGGCCATCTAAATAAGATAACAGCAGAAGGCTTGGAAGATAAAGTGAGTCCATCAACTCCAACGGCATAGCTGAGTGCACGACAAACGACCTAGCGTACCTTACTCCTCGTCTGAAAAGTCTATAACATGATATGTTGCAGCCCGAAACGGGTCAGCACATGGAATATGCTGGCAATGTAACACAGTAGAGCAATGAACAGAATAAATGCTATCACTACATGCATATATGGCTGGTGGAGGCTCTATGGTTATATGGTCTTTGCGAAAAGCCAATTTTCCCTACAACAAAGGAATATGTTTTGTTTAACTATCATGGTAGTTGAAATATTGAGAAGGTTCCTCCAACTCAATCCCAATTAAAAGTAATTAACAACCTAGCAAATTAATTTAGAGTGATGAGATCAAATCAATAATTCAAGTACCATATACTCAAGATGTCCATAACCGGGGACACGGCTAACCATGATTAGTTTGTACACTCTACAGAGGTTTGCGCACTTTTCCCCACAAGACTTGATTTCCTCCATTGGATTTCTCGCACTACATGGTGTTTGAGAAACGGATGACCGAGACATAGTCTTTCAGAAGCATTAACTCTAACCCTGGGTAGACAGTACCAACCTACATCCCCTACATCTGCTAGCCTACCACTGGAAGAGGTCATGCAACATACTCAACTATGCTAGAGCCCATAATAGCTTGTGGCTGCACACGAAAGTTTCTAGCATGAATAATCTTATGATCCCTTTGAGCCTGGGTGGCGAGCCGTAGGATGATCACACGGGTCCTCTAGGATATCCTAGGACAACATTGGATTTTCCAGGTGCCCGCAACCAATCCACCCAGATGTGTATTTAAGTAGCCACCTTATGTTAACCATTAATTAAAAATCTCACATCTGTCATGGATACACTCAAACCCAATCCACGTCTACGAGCATAGCATGGCAATATAAGCATAGCGTAGAAGTAACTCCCAAGGGTTTGATAATAAAAGGACAATAGGTTCTACCTCTTCATCTACTTCCCAATACCCACAAGTTAATCACATCCTAATCATGCAATGTTTGAGGATTGTAACTAATGCATAAAAAATGGGTATGAAAAGAGTATGATCAATGTGTTACTTGCCTTGCTGACGATCCGCAAAACCTAGAGACTCATAGTAGCACGCTTCGCACTCCGGGAATTCTATCACAAACAAACAATAGCATACATAAGCACTCAAGCAAGGATGCACGGGTAAACTCAAATAAGAAGATCGAATCTGAAAAATCCAACTGAAGAGATTCGATCTACAAAAAGAATCAATCGAATCGGAGCTACGGAACTGAAACTACGGTCAAAAGAACTTCGAATTCAAATCTGCTTGAAACCAAATTTTAAATTGTCAAAACCATGTTCAAGTTGATTAAACAGAAAGAGGGGCCCGAGACGAAGATTTTGGCGTTGGTTTTACTCGATTTGGACGAAAAAGTTACGAGGGTTTGAAGATCAGGGGCTAATCTATGATAAAAGTAATCGCGGATAGGTCCCTGGCCGAAAAAATAAAAATAAAAGACTAGCGAACGAACGTTCGCTGTCTGAACCTAACCGGCGAACAACGTTTGTTAAAATGAACGAACGGACGAACGTCTGCTAAATGAAAGTGCGTTAAGTCAACTAGAGGGGGGTGAATAGCCGATTTTTATGAATTCTTCACTCACGAATTTCAGGGTGAGGAAATTCCTAAGCGAAGAACTACTTGCAGCAGAATAAGTACTCAGATGCATACACTACAGAACATAAACATGGACATCATGATGAAATGAATATAGACACAGAGTACATGAAGCGTAAGCACAGGATAAAACAGGATGAAGACAAACAGACTGAAGGGGGGTGAATAGGCGATTTTTATGAATTCTTCACTGAGGTATTTGCCGGTGAGGAAATTCCTTACCGAAGAACTACTTGCAGCGGAATAAGTACTCAAAAGTAAGCATAACAGAATACAAGCATGGTCATCATGATGAAATGAAGACAAGCACAGAGTACAGAAAGCGTAATCACAGGATAACACAGGATGAAGACAAACAGACTGAAGAAATTGAACTGAGGAAATTGAGAAAGTCTTCAGTCAAAGTCTTCAAACAGATATGAACAAGAACACAACACAGTTATGAGGAAATGAAAGAGTTGAGGAAATAGAACAAGTGGGCTTGGTGAAGATAATGATTTGGTAGACCAGTTCCAACTGTTGTGACAGTTGTACGTCTGGTTGGAGCGGCTAGGTATTTAAACCTGAGGACACACAGTCCCAGACACACAGTCCTCACCATATTCTTCTTGAGCTAAGGTCACACATACCTCGCCCAATCACTCGTGGTAAGTCTTCAGGTGACTTCCAAACCTTCACAAACTCGGTCACTCGGCGATCCACAATTTCCTCTTGGATGCTCTAGACCATGACGCCTAACCATCTGGAAGATGCACAGTCTTCAAAGGTAACAAGCATCGGATCCACGCAGGATCAATCTCTTCAGTGATGCTCAATCACTTTGGGTTTGTAGGTGTTTGGGTTTGGGTTTTCCTCACTTGATGATTTTCGCTCAAAGTCCTCGGAGGACGGGATGCTCTGAAATGACAAGTGTCAGTTTCTCTCGGAGCAGCCAACCAGCTACTGGTTGTAGGGGGTGGCTATTTATAGCCTAGGGAGCAGCCCGACATGATAATACATAAATGCCCTTCAATGATATGACCGTTAGGTGGGTAGATATTTTGGGATAGCTGGCGCGTAGCACAGCAACGGTCGGATATTTGAGGCTCAAATTCCTCAGGGCTATCATGTTCCTCACTTGTAGGCAATCCGCACTAGCGAATTCCTAACTCCTCAGTCAGAAGAAATTCCTCAGAGACCAGAAGAACTTCGTCTCTATCACTGAAGAAATTTGACTGAATTGTATGAGATTTCCAATGGCTTCACTCGAAGGGATTGGTAGGTGTAGGATTTTGAGTTGAGCATCACATGGAAATTTTCCTTCGTATTTCCTCGACCCCCTTTAACAGTACGGTATTCCCTATGACTCAAGAAAGAGAAAATGAAACTACGAAAACAAAAGTCTTCACGCTTCATGTTCCTCGAATGAATACCAAGTCTTCAAGGTCACACCAATTTCTTCACTTTCAAAGTCTTCAGAAAGTCTTTAGAAATTCAAAGTCTTCAGTCGAAGAACTTCATTTTTAGGGGTCGACTTTCTCTGTAAATATCAAACTCCTTATAGACTTATAGACCTGTGTACACTCACAAACGCATCAGTCCCTTAACCTATAAGTCTTCAATACACCAAAATCACCAAGGGGCACTAGATGCACTTACAATCTCCCCCTTTTTGGTGATTGATGACAATATAGGTTAAGTTTTCAACGGGGATAAACATATGAAGTGTAAATACTGATATTGAGGAATTTGATTGCAAGATATAGAAGAACTCCCCCTGAAGATGTGCATAGTGAGGAATTTGCTTTTGAGGCAATGCACACTTGAAGAGTAGAATCATGGAGATCTCCCCCTATATCTTGTAATCCATACACACATTTGACATATAATATGAAGAATTTGAAATGCATGATGAAATATGGTGACTAATGTAATTCAACATGTGTGCATTAACATTAACGAGGAATAAGCATGCAGAAGAACACAGCAAAAGTATCAGACCACCATAGAGTTTAAGTTTACAACTCGATCCAGCAAAGTCTTCAATAGAACAAGAGTTGTAACTTAGCAAAAAAATGCCCATATAGGTAGACCCGCTTGAAGACTAAGTCAAATTTCTCCCCCTTTGTCATCGAATGACCAAAAGGATCGAAAAATGAGGACTAACGCCCCTGAAGAATATCATGATGATGGAGGAGCGCCAGCGTTGTTGGGGTCGTTTGTTGTTGTAGGGCCTGCCGCGGTGTCGTCCAAGTCTTCATGCTCGTCCGTGTCGCGTGATGACGAATATGAGCTGGCCACCAAGGAGGGAACTTTGACCTTCTTGTATTTCTTCGCTGGAGGCTGAGACCAGTCAAAGTCCTGCTTTAGACCCATTTGCTTCAGATCTTCTTCACCATACAGATGTGACAGAACAGCCCAGGTGCGACCGAAGAGTTCATGGAGGTAATAATGGTTTTTCTTCACTGCATTGTGTGTATCAGTCATGTTGTGAAGAATTGAACCAAACTAACGCTTAACCCATTTGTGGTTGCGATCGACCTTCTGGTGAAGACTGAGGAGAAGCTCACGATCAGTCATCACCCTTGGAGCTGTGGCTTGAGGATTTGGCTTTGAAGCTTGTGCGGCAGAGTCATGAGTGGCAGAGTCATCATTGGTGGAGTAAGATGCAGCTTTGCGAAACTGACCATCCAATGGACGAATGCCTTCATCAATAACAACAGTGGCCTTGCCCTTTTCATCAGCTGAGGAAAATGTCCTTTTGAGGACTTCAATGGGGGGCAAGTAGCTGCCATGGTTGAGAGTGTCAGCCTTGTAGTTGAGTGAAGACCTTGTTCTGATGAATCTCATAATCCAAGGAGCATAAGGCTTCAACTCAAGCGGAGAGAGTGCAACATTTGCCAGAGTCCTCATGAAGAAATCATGATAGTTGACAGGAATGCCATGCATGATGTTGAACAGCAGATTCTTCATGATGCCAACGACTTCCTCATCAGTCGAGTCGTGGCCTTTGATAGGACTCAAAGTCTTCGTCAGAATGCGATAGACTGTTCTTGGCACGTACAACAATTCCTTCACGAGGAATTTGGTCCTTGGGGCTTGACCGGGCTTCAGCGGCTTCATCAGTACTTGCATGTAATGAGCAGTGAGTTCAGGTTCATGGTACAGACAACGAGCGCCATCAAGGGGAGGACTGATTGGCAGGGCATGAAGCAATTCAGAGGCCGGTGCTTTATAGTGAGTATTTTCGGTCATCCAGTCCAAAACCCAAGAGTTCACATCATCAACATCTCCTGTGATGTGCAGTGTTGCATAGAACTGAATAATTAGCTCTTCATTCCAATCAACAATGTCAGTGCAAAAGTTGAGTAGTCCTGCATCATGAAGCACACTGAGGACTGGGGTGAAGCAAGGCAGTGATTCCATGTCCAGTGAGGAATATGCTCATGGTCGAAGACTTTGCCTTTGTTGAAGAGTAGTGAAGAATAGAAATTTGCTTGGCTGGCAGTCCAGAAGCGCTTCCTTCTAAGACGAGCAGAGTCATATGGCTTGTACTCGGTGAAGAACACATGATCGCCGAAGAAGTCATCAGCCTTGAATTTTTGCTTCTTCGAGAAGTGATCCTTTGGCTTGGGCTGAGGTGTATCAGTCAATTGCATCACAACCTCAGGAATCGCTATCTCAGGATCCATAGGCTGAGGAATTTCAGGTTCTTCTTCAGTGGCAGCCTGGGTATTCAATTCTTCATTAACATTTACATCAGCACTAGTGGCTGGAATCTCTTCATGGACAGACGGGGTGTTGCGAGGTTCTTCAGATCCCATTTGAACTTTAGTATCTACTGGGGACTGAGGAATTTGTTGCAGAGGTGTGAACAGAGGAGAATTGGGGTGCTGACTTTCCCAAAAGTCATCATTTATCACTGGAGTAGTGCTTCCAATGTCCACATCCTCTTCTACATCACTCATTTCTTGAACGCCAGCCTCTTCAGCAGTGAACTGAGGCATGGGCGATGAGACGATGGGGGTTGAAGGGATTTCATCCACTTCAATTTCTTCATCCAACTGCTCTGAAGAAGCAGCAGAAGAAATATCTTCATCAGATCCGCTTGGGATCACGTATTCTTCATCAAAAGGAACGAGTTCCTTTGATGGCATGCTTGAGACTGGAACAACATCTATCGGATTCTAAAAAGAACCAGTCAATTTCTTCATCTTCTTTGGAGCTGAAGAATCTGATGAAGTTGATGCTTTCCTTTTCTTCACAGCTGCACGCTCCGCAGCCTTGTTCTTCTTCACATCTGATGTAGAAGGAAGAATTGGACTTGGTATAGGTGCCGGAGGAGCAGAGGAAATTGGTTCAATAACTTCAGGCACAACTGATGCAGTTGCCCTGACATTCGCAGTTTCTTCAGGCACAACACTAGTGGTTGCCCTGGCAATTTCTTCAGCGGCTGGAATGCAGTCATCAGCCCTTGTACTCTGAGTTTCATCAGCAGCCTGATTTTCATCAGCGGTGCTAGCATGTTCTTCATGTAACGCCCGGATAATCAAGCTACAGTAATTCTCTGCTAATGATGCCATGTCACTTCAATTACTGTCGCTAATCTCGTGCTAGTTCGAAACCGACTCAAATTCAAATTCAATTAAAGGCAAATAATAAAAGTTTTCAAATATTAAAACCAAATTGTTCAAGTTGTGCCAAATAATGCATAAGTAATTATGATGGAGAAACCACACTTTTATAAAATGTTTAAATGCTCTAATATAAGTAAAACAGTAGCTGAAACAATTATTTAAACGTCTCTTAAATGATTAATTTATAAACTACTTTTTATAACTACACAAATAATTGTGGCAGTGGTATAATTACTATTACTAATTTAGGTGCTAACTATATGTTTTACAAAACTAAAACAATTTGAAAGATTATATAAACAGAAAGGAAATTGAAAAATAAAAGAAAAACAAAAATGAAAAGGATAAAACACCCACCCCCTGGTCCAATTGGACCAGCCGACCCAACAAGCCAGCATGGCCGGCCCAAAGCCCAGCCACCCCCGCTCTAACCCTAGCCCTCACCTCTCGCTCCCTTCTTTCCCTCACGTGTGCCGCCACACACACACGCGCGACGCACAAAACGCCTTTGCCCGATCCCCACTAACCCCCCTCTCGGTCCACTCCTCCCCCCACCCGCATGATCTCCTCGCTCCCCCCCCCACGAACGGATCTGGATCGGGGGCAACCATCGCCCCGATCCCGTCGCCCCCGACCCGAGCCGCCACGACGCCGCCGGACTTCGCCGGATCGCTTCCCCGGCCTCACCCGCACCAGCCCCGCCTCATCGCACGTCGTCCCCGTCTTCCTCCCCGACAACCGCTGCCATTCCCCTACGGCTCGCGGTGAGGCCCTCGGCCTCCTCTTCCCCTCTTCGCTGCCTTGCCCCCGCGAAGACCGAGCCGCGTGCCCTGCCGTCCGCCTCTGCTCACTACTGCCGTCTCCTCCGCGCCTCCTTGCTAGCCCTGCCTCCACGCGATGCCCCGTGCCGCTGCAGCCCGGCCGTCGCGTCCGGCTGCACCCTCGCACGCCTGCGTCGGCCTGGCTCGCCTACTGCAGCCTCCTACACCACGGACCTCGCCGCCGTCGCTGCCGGACATCTCTGGCCACGCCACCGCTACCGCTGGACACGCCGCGATGCGGACGTTCCAGAGAGCCCATCCACGCGTCCTGGGGTCGCCTGTACCGGGTCCTCGACGCAGCTCCGTCGCCACCGCCGCTCGTCAGTCGTCGTAGCCATCGCTCCGACCACCCCCCCGCACCTACTGACCCCTTTCCTCGACTCGCGCCGTCGCCCTCTCCCCGTAACCGCTCTTGGCTGACCAAATGGTCACCGGAGCCGCGAGTCCGGCGAGGCCCCGTCGCCTTTGTATGCCACCGCCGGCGCGCTGGTTAAAACCAGCGGGTTGGCCCGACCCTGTTAATTAGGCACTAACCCAACCCCCTACCTAATATCCCACGGACTAGTGGGCCCCTTTTGATAAACTAACTAATTAAAACTGTTGTTAATAAAACATCCTATGACACCTGGGTCCCACCCCCTGTTTGACTGGTCAACGTTGACCTTTGACTTGCTGACTGTGCATGCTGACTCAGCCTCTGGCCCCCACCTGTCATACTCAGTAGCTAGCTGCTGCTAGGTATAAAAGAATATTACACTGTTTAAATTTGAATTAATTTAAATTTAGAAAATAAATAAAACTTTGGAAATTAATATAAAATAATCCGTAGCTCGGATGAAAAAACTTTGTACATGAAAGTTGCTCAGAACGACGAGACGAATTCGGATACGCAGCCCGTTCGCCCGCCACACATCCCTAGCATTGGAAACACGCAACTTTCCCCCTCCGGTTCATCTATCCGAAAACGCGAAACACCGGGAATACTTTCCCGGATGTTTCCGCCCTTTCCCGGTACCACCTCCTACCGTGTTAGGTCACACCTAGCACCGCGCATTGACATGTCTTGCATCGTCATGCTGATGTTTGCATTATATTTATTGTTTCTTCCCCCTCTTCTCCGGTAGACTACGAGACCGACGCCGCTGCTGGTGCCCCGACCGACTACGCTGTTGACGACCCCTCCTTCTTGCCAGAGCAACCAGGCAAGCCCCCCCCCCTTGATCACCAGATATCGCCTATTCTTCCCTATACTTCTTGCATTAGAGTAGTGTAGCATGTTACTGCTTTCGGTTAATCCTATTCTGCTGCATAGCATGTCATTGTTGCTACAGTTGTTACCCTTACCTGCTATCCTACTGCTTAGAATAGGATGCTAGTGTTCCATCAGTGGCCCTACACTCTTGTCCGTCTGCCATGCTATACTATCGGGCCGTGATCACAAGGGAGGTGATCACGGGTATATACTATATACTTTATATACATGGCACATGTGGTGACTAAAGTCGGGTCAGCTCGTTGAGTACCCGCAAGTGATTCTGATGAGGGGGCTGAAAGGACAGGTGGCTCCATCCCGGTAGAGGTGGGTCTGGGTTCCTGACGGCCCCTGTAACACCCCGAGAATCATGCTACAGTAACTCTCTGTGATTAAGCTAATCATGTTGCTAAACAGGGCTTGATCACATTTGAATCACCTTTCTTTTCAAACTCCTAATTCAAACTTCAATTAAAATTAAAGTGGAAAATAAAAGTTTTCAAAAATTTAAACAAAAATGTTCGGTGGGTGCCAAATAATACACTGGTAATTATTGTGGAGAAAACTCCTTTTTAGAAAATGCCTAAGTATTTTAAAATGGATTAAAAGGTGAAAGAAAATAAATAAAAGAAAATGCAAAACAAAACAGAAAACAAAAAAAAAAAAACAAAAGCCCCCCCACTGGACCTGGCCCAACTGGGCCAACCCCAGGCCCAGCCAGCCAGCACCATTCCCCCCCCCGGCCGAAAGGGCCAGCTCCACCCTGGCCCGTCTGGCCTACCTTATCCCCTCACCCCCACCGACAGCCACCCCCACTTCCCCCCCAAAATATCTCCCCTGCCTCCCCCGATCTGGATCGAGGAGGAGGCCGTCGCCGTCGCGCTCGACCCCGCGCCGCCTCGTCCTCCCCGGAGCACGCCCCCGCCGGCCTGCTTCCCCCTTCTCCGCCTCGCCCGTCATCCCCGTCACCCTCCCCGCGCCCCGCTGCCAGACCCCCTACGGCCACAGTGAGCACCGCCGCGCCTCGCCCCTCCTCTCTCTCCCTCGCCCCCTCTCCCCTCGGTCACCGCCGCCCCGCTCGCGCTCCGGCGCGCCCAAACGCGCCCCCGCCGCGCCTGGCCACGCCCGCGCGCCCGCACGGCCTTCGCCCGCGCGCCCCGACCGCGCGCCCGCGTCGGCCACGCCCCGCCTGCCCCCCCCTCGTCGTCGCCTAACCTCGCCGTCGCGAGCAGGCCCATGGCCTCGACCGCGCCCCCCTCGCTGCTTCTTCCCCACGCCCGACCGCACCGACGCGCGCCCGCACGGCCATCGCCGTCGTTTGCCCCCCTCCGCCGATCTCCGCCCCGTCGCCGCGGTGACCTCGCCCCTCTGCACCACCTCCGGCGGCTGGCCCCGCACCACCGCGGCCTCGCCCCGCTCCGGCCATGGCCGGCGCCGTGCCCCGCCGTGGCCGCCAGCGCCCACGGCCACACCCCGCGCCCGTAGCCGCAGTGCCCCCTGGGCCACTGCCTAGTGGGCCTCGCCCCTCTAGGCCACTGGCCAGGTGGGCCTCGCCCCACCTGAGCCACTGGCCACTGGGCCCGACCCCCTGGCCCAATGACAAACGGGCCCCAGCGCCCCAGAACGTTTACAAAAATAAATAATAAATAAATAATAATAAAATAATAATAAATAAATAATAAATAAAATAAATTAATAATAATAATAAGAATAAATTAATTAATAAAATTAATAAATAAATAAATAAAGAAAATAAAAATAAAAATAATTTTAATTAATTAATTAATTAACTAAATTAATTAAGTTCATTAATCCTGTTTAATTTAATTAAATAATAATTATTTAATTAAACACTAATTAACCTAAACAGTGAATGACAGGTGGGTCCCACTGGACCCACATGTCAGTTGACTTAGTCAACCCCTGTTGACTGCTGATGTCAGCATGACATCATGCTGATGTCATAAATCCAAATTTCGAATTAAATTAAATAATTAATTAAATTCCAGAAATTAATAAAATCTTTAGAAAATCATATCTTTTAATCCGTAACTCGGATTAAAATATTTTCAACATGAAAGTTGCTCAGAACGACGAGACGAATCCGAATACGCAGTCCGTTCGTCCACCACACCTCCCTAACCTATCGAACTAGCAACTTTCCCCCTCCGGTCCGTCTGTCCGAAAACGCGAAACATCGGGAATACTTCCCGGATGTTCCCCCCCTTCGCCGGTACCACCTACTGTCGCGTTAGGACACACCTCGCACTGTTCATTGTCATGTCACGCATCGTCATGCTTATGTTTGCATTGTATTTACTGTTTCTTCCCCCTCTTCTCTCCGGTAGACTACGAGACCGACACTGCTGCTGCCCAGTTCGACTACGGAGTTGACGACCCCTCCTACTTGCCAGAGCAACCAGGCAAGCCCCCCCCCTTGATCACCAGATATCGCCTATTCTTCTCTATACTGCTTGCATTAGAGTAGTGTAGCATGTTACTGCTTTCGATATCCTATCCTGATGCATAGCCTATCCTTGCTACTACTGTTGATACCTTTACCTGCAATCCTACATGCTTAGTATAGGATGCTAGATTTCCATCAGTGGCCCTACATTCTTGTCCGTCTGCTGTGCTATACTATCGGGCCGTGATCACCTGGGCGGTGATCACGGGTATATACTTATATACTACATACATGACACATGTGATGACTAAAGTCGGGTCGGCTCGTAGGAGTACCCGCAAGTGGATCTTTGTGGCGGAGCGACAGGGCAGGTTGAGACCGCCTAGGTGAGAGGTGGGCCTGGCCCTGGTCGGCGTTCGCGGATACTTAACACGCTTAACGAGATCTTGGTATTTGATCTGAGTCTGGCCATTTGGTCTATACGCACTAACCATCTACGCGGGAGTAGTTATGGGTATCCCGGCGTCGTGGTATCAGCCGAAGCCTTCTTGACGTCAGCGACTGAGTGGCGCGCGCCGGATTGGACTGGAACGCCACTAGGCTAGGTCTGCTTCCGGCCGCGTACGCAACGTGCAGGTGTGCATAGGGCGATGGGCCCAGACCCCTGCGCGCATAGGGTTAGACCGGCGTGCTGACCTCTCTGTTGTGCTTAGGTGGGGCTGCGACGCGTTGATCTTACGAGGCCGGGCATGACCCAGAAAAGTGTGTCCGGCCAAATGGGATCGAGCGTGTTGGGTTATGTGGTGCACCCCTGCAGGGAAGTTTATCTATTCGAATAGCCGTGTCCCTCGGTAAAAGGACGACCCGGAGTTGTACCTTGACCTTATGACAACTAGAACTGGATACTGAATAAAATACACCCTTCCAAGTGCCAGATACAACCCGGTGATCGCTCTCTAACAGGGCGACGAGGAGGGGATCGCCGGGTAGGATTATGCTATGCGATGCTACTTGGAGGACTTCAATCTACTCTCTTCTACATGCTGCAAGATGGAGATGGCCAGAAGCGTAGTCTTCGACAGGACTAGCTATCCCCCTTTTATTCTGGCATTCTGCAGTTCAGTCCACTGATATGCCCCTTTACACATATACCCATGCATATGTAGTGTAGCTCCTTGCTTGCGAGTACTTTGGATGAGTACTCACGGTTGCTTCTCTCCCTCTTTTCCCCCTTTCCTTTCTATCTGGTTGTCGCAACCAGATGTTGGAGTCCAGGAGCCAGACGCCACCGTCGACGACGACACCTACGACACTGGAGGTGCCTACTACTACGTGCAGGCCGCTGACGACGACCAGGAGTAGTTAGGAGGATCCCAGGCAGGAGGCCTGCGCCTCGTTCGATCTGTATCCCAGTTTGTGCTAGCCTTCTTAAGGCAAACTTGTTTAACTTATGTCTGTACTCAGATATTGTTGCTTCCGCTGACTCGTCTGTGATCGAGCACTTGTATTCGAGCCCTCGAGGCCCCTGGCTTGTATTATGATGCTTGTATGACTTATTTATGTTTTAGAGTTGTGTTGTGATATCTTCCCGTGAGTCCCTGATCTTGATCGTACACATTTGCGTGCATGATTAGTGTACGGTCAAATCGGGGGCGTCACAAGTTGGTATCAGAGCCGACTGCCTGTAGGAATCCCCCTTTCCACACTCCTTGGCCGAAGTCGAGTCTAGACATTACAAAACTTTTACTAACATGGCTGTGTGTCTTACGGGCCCACGTCGCCATTGGGTGGTACTAGGATCTTTTACTCCTCGACCTTTACTCTGGGACTCTGAACTCTCTTCTACTCGGGTTAAACGAATTTACTAACTCTAACACTAGGATCCCGTGACCGCATTCACCCCAAAGTTGGATAAGCCATAGTTGTTTCTTAGAATAGTATTTTGAACAATTCACACACTGTCATTTGACTCCTTTGAAACGTCTTTGCTTTCAGATGGAACCCACGAGGCAGGTCGTTCGCCACACGACGGCCATTGGTGCCTCGGGATCACCTGCGGTGCTAGCTGAGATGATGACCTATCTGGGTTATCGCTGGCACCCTGAGTACACCGTCTACGAGGAGTACCAGGACTTTAACCAGGAGCAGTACCGTGCCATCGTCCACCTCTACTCTCGGGAGTATGACTCCACTACTGTGCTGCACACCGCACATGGTGTTGGTGTGACCATCGATATGGCTGTCCACGATGCTGCCTATGCTGCTCTGACACGTCTTCGTGGAGAGTATCGGGAGTTGGACACCTCCCCTTTCAGGCACATTGCTATCGCATCCGATGTTGGTGCGGAGGGATACTATACTGCTGCCTACTCCACTGTCACCCGAGAGCCCTTCTACCATCAGAACCTGGTTCTGCATGCTGATGGGCTGGATCGAGCTAACCGAGCTCTTCGCCACGAGATGTACACCACCCGTCAGCACCTTTACCGTGCTCTGACGCTGCTGCACCCCTTTGTCCGATCTGGACAGGTACCGCGTACTGCGATCTACCCAGCCAGGACCGTGATGCCCCACGGTGTCGGTTGGCCAGAGGTGGGAGGCTACTCTCCCGCACTTGGTCCTCTTCTGCCACCTGAGCGTCGGGCTCTACACCTGAGTATCCGCGGCCCCCAGTCTGCTGACGTGGAGGGCTATCCGTTGCCTCACTACCAGCTGTCGGGCTACGATTACCTCCACAGTACCTCTTGGGACTGATGTAGTCTTGCTTAGTTAGTATTAGTTGCAGTCGCCGCGAGCCTGTGTGCCGCCTATGATGTTTTAGTCTATGTACTGAACTCTATGTACTGAACTCTATGCATGACCCCTTTTGTAAGTTATGCCGACTACTATGTAGTAGCTATCGTGCTCCTTTCGTTATGCATGTTTCATCATGAATGATTCTTGTCTTTGCAAATATTTCTCAATGCTGAACTACCCCTGTTATATATTAGCAGGATGGTTAGACCAGGTGGTCGTGGTCGTGGTGGCGATGCCCCACCACCACCTGAGTACATGGCTGGTATGATCCAACAGTTTGAACTGAACCGCCAATTCATGGAAAATATGATGGCTCAGTTTCCTCGCCCCAATATGAACCAGCAGCCAGCCCAAGTGACTCTTCAAGATTTCATACGCCTCAACCCAACCATCTACCGCAGCTCAACTCAGCCTCTGGATGCTGATGACTGGCTCCGTGACATCACCTATGAGATGGAGTCTGCTGATGTAGCCCCTGCCAGCTATGTCACCTTTGCTTCCTTCTTCTTGAAGGGACCCGCAGCTCAATGGTGGGACAGCCACAGGCGTACTCTGCCAGCTGGAACAATCATCACATGGCCAGACTTCCAAGCAGCTTTCCGTGCCCGCTTCATTCCTCAAGGAGTCATGGACCGGAAGAAGCGTGAGTTCCGCAACCTCACCCAAGGCAACAAAACTGTCGAAGCTTATCAGCGGGAGTTTCTGGACTTGTCCCGCTATGCTGAAGAAGACATTGCAACTGATGCACGCAGACAGGAGAAGTTCCGTGATGGCCTTCAAGCTGACATCAAGCTCGCACTTCTAGTGCATGACTTTGCTGATTTCGCCACCTTGGTGAACAAGGCCATCAATGTCGAAACTGGTCTGCAGGAATACCAGAGCTCTCACAGGCGCAACCGTGACACGGGCTCATCTTCGGGCTCGCCCGCACAGAAGCGTAAGATATGGATCCCGAACAGCATGTACCGTCCAAATGCATCTGCCCCAAGGCAGACCTATGCTGCACCTCGTCTGCCTCCACCACCATCTAGGCAGTCAAGACTTCCAGCTCCACCATCCCAAGCTCCTGTTCCCACTCCGAATAATGGCTTGTGCTTCAGGTGTGGTCAACCAGGACACCGTGCTAGAGAATGCAACCAGAACCAGAATCAACTGGCCCTTCCAGCAACTGGCCGTGGTAACAATCAGCCCCGCAACAACAATGCTAAGTCTTATGGTCGTGCTCATGCCAACCACGTTGATCTCAACGAAGCTCAAGACCAGCCTGCTACTGTGATGGGTACACTCCTCGTAAATTCAGTACCAGCATCCGTTTTATTTGATACAGGTGCATCGCATTCATTCATGTCAGAAGATTTTGCATACAAGCACGACGTTAAATGTGAGGAGATGAACACCTCGGTACTGGTCAAAACCCCCGTGGGACAGTGTCAAACCTCCTTGGTTGGCATCGATGTCCCCGTGGAAATCGAAGGGCTGGAATTCTATGCCTCTCCCATTATCCTGAAGTCGTCTAACATCGACCTCATTTTGGGTATGGATTGGTTGAAAGCGCATACTGCTTCTATAGTTTGCGCCACTAAAACCGTCCATCTGCTACACCCTTCAGATGAAATAGTTGCTTACCAAGCTCATCTGGTGCAAAATGCCGAGGCAAGGCTCTATGCATTGAATGCATTGAACGCTGCACCACTCGAGGGCATTGAAAACATTCCCGTCGTGCGTGAATTCCTCGACGTCTTCCCTGAAGAACTTCCAGGGATTCCCCCTGCTAGAGCTGTCGAATTCATCATCGACTTGAAACCAGGCACCACTCCTATAGCCAAGCGACCCTACAAAATGCCGCCGCATGAACTCCTTGAGCTTAAGGAGGAAATCGACAAATCTCTTCGCAAAGGATTCATTCGCCCAAGTTGCTCTCCTTGGGGAGCACCTTCTCTCTTTGTCAAGAAGAAGGATGGGACAAACCGGTTAGTTCAAGACTACCGTCCTATAAACCAAGCTACCATTCAGAATAAATACCCCCTTCCTCGGATCAATGATCTGTATGATCAACTGGCGGGTTCGTCAGTGTTCTCTAAGCTCGACTTGAGGTTGGGCTACCACCAGATCCGTGTTCGCGAAGAGGATATCCCAAAGACCGCCTTCGTGACTCGCTATGGTTCATACGAGTACACCGTCATGTCTTTCGGTTTAACCAATGCTCCAGCCACCTTCTCTCGTCTGATGAACTATATATTCATGGATTACCTCGACAAGTTCGTCGTGGTTTATCTGGATGATATCCTGGTATTTTCCAAGAACGAAGAAGAACATGCTGAACATCTTCGACTTGTGCTGGAAAAGCTACGAGAGCATCAACTATATGCCAAGTTCTCCAAATGTGAATTCTGGCTACCGGAAGTAACCTATCTTGGGCATGTCATCTCTAAGGATGGTATTGCCGTCAACCCCGAGCGAGTTCAGGCTATTCTTGATTGGACTCCTCCCAAGAACGTTAAGCAAGTCAGAAGTTTTCTCGGTCTCGCCAGCTATTGCCGTCGATTCGTCGAGAACTTCTCTAAGATCGCCAGGCCTCTGACTAACCTGTTGCATAAGGGCGTCAAGTTCCAATGGACAGACAAATGTCAGGAAAGTTTCCAGGCACTCAAAGACAAGTTGACTTCTGCTCCAGTTCTAGCTCCACCTGATACTAAGAAGGACTTTGTCATTTACTGCGACGCTTCCCGTCAAGGATTAGGCTGTGTCCTAATGCAAGACCGCAAAGTGATTGCTTATGCCTCTCGGCAATTGCGCCCTCACGAAGAGAACTACCCAGTTCACGACCTCGAACTTGCTGCTGTCATTCATGCGCTGAAGCAGTGGCGACATTACCTTCTCGGTAATCGTTGCGAGATCTTCACTGACCACCAAAGTCTGAAGTATCTGTTTACTCAGCCAGATCTGAACCTCCGTCAACAGAGATGGATGGAGCTTGTTGCAGACTTTGACTTGGGTATTTCCTATACGCCAGGCAAGGCTAATGTAATGGCTGATGCCTTGAGCCGCAAGTCTTACTGCAACCACCTCCAGGTTCATAAAGTTCAGCCCTCGCTTGTTGAAGAATTCAGGAAGCTGAACCTCCATATTGTTCCTCCGGGTGCACTCGCTCCCCCTCCTAAGGAGTTTGGCAAGGTGAACCTCCACGTTGTTACCCAGGGTTCCCTCAATACCCTAGTTGCTAAACCAGATCTCGAGGACAGCATCAAAAGGCTACAGAAGTATGACTCTGAAGCCCACAAGATTAAGCGCTACCTCGCAGAAGGAAAGCCCTCATTCTTCACCATTGCTGAAGATGGCACCCTATACTTCAAGGGCCGCCTAGTGGTGCCATGTGCAGAGAAAAACCTGGATATGACACAGGAAGTTATGAAAGAAGCTCATGATACGCCTCTATGTATCCATCCTGGTAGTACAAAGATGTACCAAGACATCCGTCAGAGATTCTGGTGGTCTAATATGAAGCAAGACATTGCTCGTTATGTTGCTGAGTGTGACGTTTGCCGTCGTATCAAAGCAGAACATCAAAGGCCTGCTGGAACTCTGCAACCTATCTCTATTCCTGAATGGAAATGGGACCATGTTGAGATGGACTTCGTCACTGGATTTCCCAAATCACAGAAAGGTAATGATGCTATTCTTGTCGTCATTGACCGGCTTTCCAAAGTTGCACATTTTCTGGCAGTCAAAGAAACGATCACTGCTAGCCAGTTGGCAACGCTCTATATGTCCAGGATTGTTTCACTCCACGGTATTCCATTGGTTATCAGCTCAGACCGTGGCAGCTTATTCACTTCAAGATTCTGGGCAAGTTTCCAAGAAGCTATGGGAACTCATCTGTCATTCAGTACTGCGTTTCATCCTCAATCGCAAGGACAAGTTGAACGCGTCAACCAAGTTCTCGAAGACATGCTTCGAGCTTGTGTTATTTCCTTCGGCAAGAAATGGGAGGAATCTCTCCCGTATGCTGAGTTCTCTTATAATAATAGCTATCAAGCTAGTCTGAAGATGGCCCCCTTCGAAGTGTTATATGGACGAAAGTGCCGAACCCCTCTGAACTGGTCAGAAACTGGGGAACGTCCACTCTTCGGTCCGGATATTATCCAAGATGCCGAAGAACAAGTCCGCATTATTCCGTGAGAATCTCAAGACTGCTCAGTCACGTCAGAAGAGTCAGTATGACCGTCATCATAAAGACATGGTCTATCAACCTGGCGAAAAGGCTTATCTTCGAGTCACACCTATGAAGGGTGCTCACCGCTTCGGGATCAAGGGCAAACTAGCTCCTCGCTATATTGGCCCATTCACTATTCTCGAAAGGCGTGGAAAAGTGGCATACCAACTGGAGCTACCGCCGAACCTTTCTCAGGTTCACGATGTGTTCCATGTGTCACAGCTCCGCCGTTGCTTCAAGGACCCAATCCGAGCTGTGGATCATGAAGTGCTCGAATTGCAGCAAGACCTCTCCTATAAGGAGCATCCGGTCCGCATTCTCGACCAAGCTGAACGCCGCACACGTCAGAAGGCGATCAAGTTTCTCAAAGTCCAGTGGTCGCACCATTCTGAAGATGAGGCCACTTGGGAACGAGAGGATCGTCTGCGCGAAGAATACCCCGCACTGTTTCCTTCTACCTCCTAAATCTCGGGACGAGATTTCTTGTAGTGGAGGAGATTTGTAACACCCCGAGAATCATGCTACAGTAACTCTCTGTGATTAAGCTAATCATGTTGCTAAACAGGGCTTGATCACATTGGAATCACATTTCTTTTCAAACTCCTAATTCAAACTTCAATTAAATTAAAGTGGAAAATAAAAGTTTCAAAATTTAAACAAAATGTTCGGTGGGTGCCAAATAATACACTGGTAATTATTGTGGAGAAAACTCCTTTTTAGAAAATGCCTAAGTATTTTAAAATGGATTAAAAGGTGAAAGAAAATAAATAAAAGAAAATGCAAAACAAAACAGAAAAAAAAGCTCCCCCACTGGACCTGGACCTGGCCCAATTGGGCCAACCCCAGGCCCAGCCGGCCAGCACCATTCCCCCCCCCCCCGGCCGAAAGGCCCAGCTCCACCCTGGCCCGTCTGGCCTACCTTATCCCCTCACCCCCACCGACAGCCACCCCCACTTCCCCCCCGAAATATCTCCCCTGCCTCCCCCGATCTGGATCGAGGAGGAGGCCGTCGCCGTCGCGCTCGACCCCGCGCCGCCTCGTCCTCGCCGGAGCACGCCCCCGCCGGCCTGCTTCCCCCTTCTCCGCCTCGCCCGTCGTCCCCGTCACCCTCCCCGCACCCCGCTGCCAGACCCCCTACGGCCACAGTGAGCACCGCCGCGCCTCGCCCCTCCTCTCTCTCCCTCGCCCCCTCTCCCCTCGGTCACCGCCGCCCCGCTCGCGCTCCGGCGCGCCCAAACGCGCCCCCGCCGCGCCTGGCCACGCCCGCGCGCGCCCCGACCGCGCGCCCGCGTCGGCCACGCCCCGCCTGCCCCCCCCTCGTCGTCGCGCTAACCTCGCCGTCGCGAGCAGGCCCATGGCCTCGACCGCGCCCCCCCTCGCTGCTTCTTCCCCACGCCCGACCGCACCGACGCGCGCCCGCACGGCCATCGCCGTCGTTTGCCCCCCTCCGCCGATCTCCGCCCCGTCTCCGCGGTGACCTCGCCCCTCTGCACCACCTCCGGCGGCTGGCCCCGCACCACCGCGGCCTCGCCCCGCTCCGGCCATGGCCGGCGCCGTGCCCCGCCGTGGCCGCCAGCGCCCACGCCCACACCCGCGCCCGTAGCCGCAGTGCCCCCTGGGCCACTGCCTAGTGGGCCTCGCCCCTCTAGGCCATGGCCAGGTGGGCCTCGCCCCACCTGAGCCACTGGCCACTGGGCCCGACCCCCTGGCCCAATGACAAACGGGCCCCAGCGCCCCAGAACGTTTACAAAAAAATATATAAATAATAAATAATAATAATAAATAAAATAAATAAAATAAAATAATAAAAATAAATTAATAATAATAATAATAATAAATTAATTAATAAAATTAATAAATAAATAAAGAAAATAAAAATAAAAATAATTTAATTAATTAATTAACTAAATTAATTAAGTTAATTAATCCTGTTTAATTTAATTAAATAATAATTATTTAATTAAACACTAATTAACCTAAACAGTGAATGACAGGTGGGTCCCACTGGACCCACATGTCAGTTGACTTAGTCAACCCCTGTTGACTGCTGATGTCAGCATGACATCATGCTGATGTCATAAATCCAAATTTCGAATTAAATTAAATAATTAATTAAATTCCAGAAATTAATAAAATCTTTAGAAAATCATATCTTTTAATCCGTAACTCGGATTAAAATATTTTCAACATGAAAGTTGCTCAGAACGACGAGACGAATCCGAATACGCAGTCCGTTCGTCCACCACACCTCCCTAACCTATCGAACTAGCAACTTTCCCCCTCCGGTCCGTCTGTCCGAAAACGCGAAACATCGGGAATACTTCCCGGATGTTCCCCCCCTTCGCCGGTACCACCTACTGTCGCGTTAGGACACACCTAGCACCGCTCATTGTCATGTCACGCATCGTCATGCTTATGTTTGCATTGTATTTACTGTTTCTTCCCCCTCTTCTCTCCGGTAGACTACGAGACCGACACTGCTGCTGCCCAGTTCGACTACGGAGTTGACGACCCCTCCTACTTGCCAGAGCAACCAGGCAAGCCCCCCCCTTGATCACCAGATATCGCCTATTCTTCTCTATACTGCTTGCATTAGAGTAGTGTAGCATGTTACTGCTTTTCGATATCCTATCCTGATGCATAGCCTATCCTTGCTACTACTGTTGATACCTTTACCTGCAATCCTACATGCTTAGTATAGGATGCTAGATTTCCATCAGTGGCCCTACATTCTTGTCCGTCTGCTGTGCTATACTATCGGGCCGTGATCACCTGGGCGGTGATCACGGGTATATACTTATATACTACATACATGACACATGTGATGACTAAAGTCGGGTCGGCTCGTAGGAGTACCCGCAAGTGGATCTTTGTGGCGGAGCGACAGGGCAG
Source organism: Triticum aestivum (assembly GCF_018294505.1). Classification (NCBI taxonomy): domain Eukaryota; kingdom Viridiplantae; phylum Streptophyta; class Magnoliopsida; order Poales; family Poaceae; genus Triticum; species Triticum aestivum. Next base: position 193,992,687 of record NC_057808.1, on the reverse strand, counting down.
GTTGAGACCGCCTAGGTGAGAGGTGGGCCTGGCCCTGGTCGGCGTTCGCGGATACTTAACACGCTTAACGAGATCTTGGTATTTGATCTGAGTCTGGCCATTTGGTCTATACGCACTAACCATCTACGCGGGAGTAGTTATGGGTATCCCGGCGTCGTGGTATCAGCCGAAGCCTTCTTGACGTCAGCGACTGAGTGGCGCGCGCCGGATTGGACTGGAACGCCACTAGGCTAGGTCTGCTTCCGGCCGCGTACGCAACGTGCAGGTGTGCATAGGGCGATGGGCCCAGACCCCTGCGCGCTTAGGATTAGACCGGCGTGCTGACCGCTCTGTTGTGCTTAGGTGGGGCTGCGACGCGTTGATCTTACGAGGCCGGGCATGACCCAGAAAAGTGTGTCCGGCCAAATGGGATCGAGCGTGTTGGGTTATGTGGTGCACCCCTGCAGGGAAGTTTATCTATTCGAATAGCCGTGTCCCTCGGTAAAAGGACGACCCGGAGTTGTACCTTGACCTTATGACAACTAGAACTGGATACTGAATAAAATACACCCTTCCAAGTGCCAGATACAACCCGGTGATCGCTCTCTAACAGGGCGACGAGGAGGGGATCGCCGGGTAGGATTATGCTATGCGATGCTACTTGGAGGACTTCAATCTACTCTCTTCTACATGCTGCAAGATGGAGATGGCCAGAAGCGTAGTCTTCGACAGGACTAGCTATCCCCCTTTTATTCTGGCATTCTGCAGTTCAGTCCACTGATATGCCCCTTTACACATATACCCATGCATATGTAGTGTAGCTCCTTGCTTGCGAGTACTTTGGATGAGTACTCACGGTTGCTTCTCTCCCTCTTTTCCCCCTTTCCTTTCTATCTGGTTGTCGCAACCAGATGCTGGAGTCCAGGAGCCAGACGCCACCGTCGACGACGACACCTACGACACTGGAGGTGCCTACTACTACGTGCAGGCCGCTGACGACGACCAGGAGTAGTTAGGAGGATCCCAGGCAGGAGGCCTGCGCCTCGTTCGATCTGTATCCCAGTTTGTGCTAGCCTTCTTAAGGCAAACTTGTTTAACTTATGTCTGTACTCAGATATTGTTGCTTCCGCTGACTCGTCTGTGATCGAGCACTTGTATTCGAGCCCTCGAGGCCCCTGGCTTGTATTATGATGCTTGTATGACTTATTTATGTTTTAGAGTTGTGTTGTGATATCTTCCCGTGAGTCCCTGATCTTGATCGTACACATTTGCATGCATGATTAGTGTACGGTCAAATCGGGGGCGTCACAGCCCCCGACTGTTACTTTGTGGCGGAGCGACAGGGCAGGTTGAGACCACCTAGGAGAGAGGTGGGCCTGGCCCTGGTCAGCGTCCGTGGATACTTAAAAATAACACGCTTAACGAGTTCTTGGTATTTTATATGAGTCTGGCCATTTGGTCTATACGCACTAACCAACTACGCGGGAACAGTTATGGGCACTCGACGTCGTGGTATCAGCCGAAGCCTTCGTGACGTCAGCGACGGAGCGGCGCACGCCGGATTGGACTGGAACGCCTGCTAGGCTAGGTCTGCTTCCGGCCGCCCTCGCAACGTGGAGGTGTGCAATGGGCGACGGGCCCAGACCTCTGCGCCATAGGATTTAGACCGGCGTGCTGACCTCTCTGTTGTGCCTAGGTGGGGCTGTGACGTGTTGATCTTCCGAGGCCGGGCATGACCCAGGAAAGTGTGTCCGGCCAAATGGGATCAAGCGTGTTGGGTTATGTGGTGCACCCCTGCAGGAAAGTTTATCTATTCGAATAGCCGTGTCCCTCGGTAAAAGGACGACCCGGAGTTGTACCTTGAATATGACAACTAGAACCGGATACTTAATAAAACACACCCTTCCAAGTGCCAGATACAACCCGGTGATCGCTCTCTAACAGGGCGACGAGGAGGGGATCGCCGGGTAGGATTATGCTATGCGATGCTACTTGGAGGACTTCAATCTACTCTCTTCTACATGCTGCAAGATGGAGGTGGCCAGAAGCATAGTCTTCGACAGGATTAGCTATCCCCCTCTTATTCTTGCATTCTGCAGTTCAGTCCACCGATATGGCCCTTTACACATATACCCATGCATATGTAGTGTAGCTTCTTGCTTGCGAGTACTTTGGATGAGTACTCACGGTTGCTTTTCTCCCTCTTTTCCCCTTTCTATACCTGGTTGTCGCAACCAGATGCTGGAGTCCAGGAGCTAGAGATCCCGAGGATGATTCTACGTGGAGTTTGGCCTTGAGGAGTAGTTAGGAGGTCCCAGGCAGGAGGCCTTGCCTTTTCGATCGTTGCTACTTTTGTGCTAGCCTTCTTAAGGCAAACTTGTTTAACTTATGTCTGTACTCAGATATTGGTGCTTCCGCTGACTCGTCTATGATCGAGCACTTGTATTCGAGGCCTCGAGGCCCCTGGCTTGTATTATGATGCTTGTATGACTTATTTATGTTGTAGAGTTGTGTTGTGATATCTTCTCGTGAGTCCCTGATCTTGATCGTACACATTTGCGTGCATGATTAGTGTACTGTCAAAACGGGGCGTCACAAGTTGGTATCAGAGCCGACTGCCTGTAGGAAACCCCCTTCCACACTCCTTGGCCGAAGTCGAGTCTAGACATTGCAAAACTTTTACTAACATGGCTGTGTGTCTTACGGGCCCACGTCGCCATTGGGTGGTATTAGGACTTTTATTCCTCATCTATACTCTAGGACTCTGATCTCTCTTCTATTCGGGTTAAATGATTTTACTAAATCTAACTCTAGGTTCTCGTAACTACTTCCTCCCGGAGAGCCCCTCACTCCAGATGATTGCTTGGTGCACCGAAGGATTTCGAAGATACTCTCCGATGTTCTCGAGACTTTGTGCTCGTTGCTTTTGCAATTCCCTACCACTGATCTATCCCTATGGATAAATACTTACACCCGTCGTTCTTAATTTTATTCCAAGTTGATCTTGTTAATACAAGATGCCCTGAACCGCTCTCCGTTGTTCCAAGAATCCTTTGAGCTTACTGCTATACAGTTCTTGCCTCATGAATACCCTTACGGATAATTCCTCGCGCTTATTGAGTATCCGCTCTTTCCCAATTGTTCATGTGTTTCACAAAAGTTTTCGAAATACCATTCGATCTTCCAAAAATCCTGAGCATCCTCTTGCTCTTGAAATTCTTGCTTGCTTGCATTATGGTTAATCCCATAAGTCTGGTAATCTTATTGGCATCCTTTGTCAAATATCATTTTGAGTCCATTGATTCAATATGTTGCGAATGCTCGCAATCCTCAATCATATCCTAGAATTCATCCTTCCGGCTCAGACGTCATTTTTTAACATGAGCTGGATCTCGACCAATCAAATTGTCGTCATTTGTACCCCTAAGCTTACTCAAGTTATCCATCCTTAATCAGAGCATTTGCTTCTGATCCTTTGATTCGGAAACTATAATTCCTTTAGATGTGAGCTTTGAATTAGTCAGTTGCTTCTATCATCCAATGCCTTCACATTGTTTCTTCCTCTGGTTGTGTGCCGATACTCACATCAGCTCCGCTATGGACCGTCGGATCCTTTGTTGGAATATCATCCGACAGTGTCTTTCATATACAAAAACCTCGAGAAGTTCTTTCCCTGATACATAATGCCTTTGGTAAATCCTATTCCTTGATTTGGCCAACCATGCTCTGCTTTCGAGCTGGTGATATTTACTATTGAAACTTGAGGTATATGTTTCTAAGATGCCCCGATGGATTGAACCTATACCTTCCCTAAAAACCGTATGAACCCGAAGGTTTTCACAAGTCATACCCTTCTGGTATTTTACCAGTTAATTTTCTACCATACAACTTCATCGAATGCGAGAAGTGAATGAAAGGTTATGCATTGGAGAAGTGGGAGTCGACCTTGAACTTTGTGTTCATGCCCATGGACACGATGTAGATCTTATCATTAAAGCTTCTCTTAAATTAATTATTCCCTTGGTATAAGTTCATCTTATATCTGGGATCTGGCCTTTTGCAATCGTGGTTCCGACCATGTTCTCCTTTAAATACCATTTCTCGTACAAGTTAAGCACTTGTCTTCTGCAGAGCAATACCCCAGTCCAACCTCTACTTTGGTTTGTCGTCGAGTATTACCCCCCTGGTATCTCAAGATTATCATGGAACTGCATAACTTCTTATGAGTTCTTCATCAAGTACTACATTCTCACTGATTCCAATTTTTCACGGGCTCTGAGTTATGAAACACTCAAAGACACCGATAACTGAACCAAGTCCGCACTATGGCTCGACAACTCTTAGTAATCTTCTTTACGTACGAGTTTGTACCCGATCACGCCATTCCTAGCCTATTTGGCTATATCATTGTCGAGATGATTTTAGCTGTGCTACCTGGTCCTTATTTCCGGAGCACCACTTTCGACGATGAGCTAAGCTTACGTCGATTTTCCTCGTCATATCATTTCGCCTTGAACAACAAGCTTGATTTTGAGTTTGTGTCGTACCCATGGTTCCAATAACCTTTCGCTTTCATCATTCGTTTGACTTGATGTCATCGTCGATCAATTACATCTTCTTGAAAACCTCTCGACAAATTTGTCGTGATCGTTGTCAACAATTTGACTTCTTCCAAGTTGTGTGTCGAAATTCAGGATGAGAAATACCATCCTTGCCCCTCGATGAATTGTGTTATCATCGACAACATTCTTGCCTCCCCCAACACAAACTTGTTCATATTTTGTGTTGTATCTTGATTTCCCTGCTATCTAGCTTATGATATGTTCTACCTTGGAGTATTACCATCTTTTATGTCAAGGATGTTGTGAGGACTGCTCCACCTCTTAAGGAATTCTTGGTATTGTGATACTTCTCACCCTCACCATTCTTTCTTGGTCCCCATGTTGATTCTAACTGGGATACCAACACGTGAACCATGTTGCTTGGATTCTGTACTTCTAGAAACCCTATTGCTTTGAAGTTAATGGTCGACATTTCATTCTTAGACCATTGGTTATCGAATCACCATTCTAACATTGATCCTGCTACCTAAGCCCATATTTCGGGTGCACCTTTCAACCAGTGATTAATTGTGTATGTTTCCCTCGAGCATACATCATTATATCATTTGATCTGTTAAATGTTATATCCTTGTTCACATAATTGTGGAGATCCATCTTTTGGAAATCTTGATGAATTGGCGCCGAGACCATCAGCCACCTCCTCATCCTCTCCTTGATTTAATGATGAACTCTTGTTTCGGAACTCGCTTCCATAGTTCAATTCCCGAGAATCTTACAATGTCACCTCGACAATTTGTGTTGCACCTTTCTTCTAAGGCATCCTAAGTCTGAGTTATCCTAACACCAATCAGATCTGAATCTCGGTCAGATATGATGGTTAGAACATATTTCCAAGAGTTATAACATTGGTCTTTATATATGACCCGATAAGATAATGTCATGCCTAGAACACCTAGCCGGAGGCCCTATTGTTATAGTTTCCTTTTTAGCAAGATTATCCATTTCTCCATGAGGAAATTGTAAGACTTATTATATAAGTTGTACCTGATGAATCCTTTGAGTATCCAAAGTCCGAATTTGCTTGAATACCTTGTCAATGCTGTCTCGACGCATGCTTGTGGTACTCCGATCTTCAATAAGAACATTTGAAGCCCAATGCTAAATGTTTCCTGCTCAATTATCCAAACACCGTTGTATGGTAATGTCATGAAATTTCTCTCCCCTCACCTAGAGGTTTTTCTACATAATATCCTATCATGGTTATCAGGCTCTGCTTGTCCTTGGGAAGGATATACCCCTGAAATATGTGTTAAACACATTTTCCTTTCCATTGTTCTGTTTAATCTGATAATCATACTATCATTTCCATTGTATTGTTTAACCTTTCCAGTAATCTGACTTAACTGAGCAGTGACATTTCCCTGCTTAGGTAAGCACCTTGTTGTACCACTCTATCAGTAAGACCCTGTTACTATTGTTGATGGCATTCCGGTAGCCACCGATGGACGAGAACTTTGCCTATTGGTCCGCCTCGTTCAACGAGCAGGAAAATGGTTCTCTTCGTCCCTCGCCCTTGGTACCGACGTTGTTGCCGACATAACTGGCAGGCTACCCTCTGACATGCCTTGCTACCATGACCGTGCAAGATGTTACCATTCCTCCTACTTTTAATCCACATGGTGGGCCCATAACCCACAGTTCCACAGGATCGAAACCTGACTCTCCTGTACATCCCCTTGTTCCAAAGTTATTCCTCGCGCGTGGTCTCGTATGTAATTCACGAGCCACCTTCCGAGGGATCATCATTTCTGGTATCAGACAGAATACTTATTCCCATTGCTTTGAACCCTTTTCACGCTATGTTTCAGGCATCGAACGGTTGCCTGCCCGCTCGAAACTTCTCATGATACCTCCTTACTTTACTCTCGATATTTTCTTAAGTTCCAATTCGAGAGTTACTCCCGCCACCTGCCTCGATGTTATCGACCAGATAGTCCAACTTGCCGAGATCCGTTCTCCTGGAATACCCCCCCCCCTTATTCTGTCGTAAGTATGATGGATGTCCTATAGACAGGATGATGGCTTCATCGTGATGACTTGAAGCAGAGAAATCAAGACAACCATGTAATGGATCGACCACTTCGAGAAGCGCAACCAAGACCGAGAGGATTCGTTAAAATTTCGTAACTAGATCTTGCCCCCTTACTCTACCTCTTAAATCTCGGGACGAGATTTCTTGTAGTGGAGGAGATTTGTAACGCCCGGATAATCAAGCTATAGTAATTCTCTGCTAATGATGCCACGTCACTTCGATTACTGTCGCTAATCTCGTGCTAGTTCGAAACCGATTCAAATTCAAATTCAATTAAAGGCAAATAATAAAAGTTTTCAAATATTAAAACCAAGTTGTTCAAGTTGTGCCAAATAATGCATAAGTAATTATGGTGGAGAAACCACACTTTTATAAAATGTTTAAATGCTCTAAGATAAGTAAAACAGTAGCTAAAACAATTATTTAAACGTCTCTTAAATGATTAATTTATAAACTACTTTTTATAACTACAAAAATAATTGTGGCAGTGGTATAATTACTATTACTAATTTAGGTGCTAACTATATGTTTTACAAAACTAAAGCAATTTGAAAGATTATATAAACAAAAAGGAAATTGAAAAATAAAAGAAAAACAAAAATGAAAAGGATAAAACTCCCACCCCCTGGTCCAATTGGACCAGCCGACCCAACAAGCCAGCATGGCCGGCCCAAAGCCCAGCCACCCCACTCTAACCCTAGCCCTCACCTCTCGCTCCCTTCTTTCCCTCCGTGCGCCGCCACACACACACGCGCGACGCACAAAACGCCTCTGCCCGATCCCCACTACCCCCCCCTCTCGGTCCACTCCTCCCCCCACCCGCATGATCTCCTCGCTCTTCCCCCCCACGAACGGATCTGGATCGGGGGCAACCGTCGTCCCGATCCCGTCGCCCCCGACCCGAGCCGCCACGACGCCGCCGGACTTCGCCGGATCGCTTCCCCGGCCTCACCCGCACCGGCGCCGCCTCATCACACGTCGTCCCCGTCTTCCTCCCCGACAACCGCTGCCATTCCCCTACGGCTCGCGGTGAGGCCCTCGGCCTCCTCTTCCCCTCTCCGCTACCTCGCCCCCGCGAAGACCGCGCCGCGCGCCCCGCCGTCCACCTCTGCTCAGTACTGCCCTCTCCTCCGCGCCTCCTTGCTAGCCCTGCCTCAACGCCATGCCCCGTGCCGCTGCAGCCCGGCCGCCGCGTCCGGCTGCACCCTTGCACGCCTGCATCGGCCTGGCCCGCCTACTGTAGCCTCCTACGCCACGGACCTCGCCCCCGTCGCTGCCGGACATCTCCGGCCACGCCACCGCTACCGCTGGACGCGCCGCGATGCGGACGTTCCAGAGAGCCCATCCACGCGTCCTTGGGTCGCCTGTACCGGGTCCCCAACGCAGCTCCGTCGCCACCGCCGCTCGTCAGTCGTCGTAGCCATCGCTCCGACCACCCCCCGCACCTACTGACCCCTCTCCTCGACTCGCGCCGTTGCCCTCTCCCCGTAACCGCTCTCGGCTGACCAAATGGTCGCCGGAGCCGCGAGTCCGGCGAGGCCCCGTCGCCTTTGTACGCCACCGCCGGCGCACTGGTTAAAACCAGCGGGTGCGCCCGACCCTGTTAATTAGGCACTAACCTAACCCCCTACCTAATATCCCACTGACTAGTGGGCCCCTTTTGATAAACTAACTAATTATAACTGCTGTTAATAAAACATCCTATGACACCTGGGTCCCACCCCCTGTTTGACTGGTCAACGTTGACCTTTGACTTGCTGACTGTGCATGCTGACTCAGCCTCTGGCCCCCACCTGTCATACTCAGTAGCTAGCTGCTGCTAGGTATAAAAGAATATTACACTGTTTAAATTCGAATTAATTTAAATTTAGAAAATAAATAAAACTTTGGAAATTAATATAAAATAATCCGTAGCTCGGATGAAAAAACTTTGTACATGAAAGTTTCTCAGAACGACGAGACGAATTTGGATACGCAGCCCGTTCGCCCGCCACACATCCCTAGCATAGCAAACACGCAACTTTCCTCCTCCGGTTCATTTGTCCGAAAATGTGAAACACCGGGAATATTTTTCCGGATGTTTACCCCCTTTCCCGGTACCACCTTCTACCATGTTAGGGCACACCTAGCACCGGGCATTGACATGTCTTCCATCGTCATGCTTATGTTTGCATTATATTTATTGTTTCTTTCCCCTCTTCTCCGGTAGACTACGAGACCGACGCCGCTGCTGGTGCCCCGACCGACTACGCTGTTGACGACCCCTCCTTCTTGCCAGAGCAACCAGGCAAGCCCCCCCTTGATCACCAGATATCGCCTATTCTTCTCTATACTGCTTGCCTTAGAGTAGTGTAGCATGTTACTGCTTTCGGTTAATCCTATTCTGCTACATAGCCTGTCATTGTTGCTACAGTTGTTACCCTTACCTGCTATCCTACTGCTTAGAATAGGATGCTAGTGTTCCATCAGTGGCCCTACACTCTTGTCCGTCTGCCATGCTATACTATCGGGCCGTGATCACAAGGGAGGTGATCACGGGTATATACTATATACTTTATATACATGGCACATGTGGTGACTAAAGTCGGGTCAGCTCGTTAAGTACCCGCAAGTGATTCTGATGAGGGGGCTGAAAGGACAGGTGGGTCCATCCCGGTAGAGGTGGGCCTGGGTTCCTGACGGCCCCCAACTGTTACTTTGTGGCGGAGCGACAGGGTAGGTTGAGACCACCTAGGAGAGAGGTGGGCCTGGCCCTGGTCGGCGTCCGCGGATACTTAAAAATAACACGCTTAACGAGTTCTTGGTATTTGATATGAGTCTGGCCATTTGGTCTATACGCACTAACCAACTACGCGGGAACAGTTATGGGCACTCGACGTCGTGGTATCAGCCGAAGCCTTCGTGACGTCAGCGACGGAGCGGCGCGTGCCGGATTGGACTGGAACGCCTGCTAGGCTAGGTCTGCTTCCGGCCGCCCTCGCAACGTGCATGTGTGCAATGGGCGATGGGCCCAGACCCCTGCGCCATAGGATTTAGACCGGCGTGCTGACCTCTCTGTTGTGCCTAGGTGGGGCTGCGACGTGTTGATCTTTCAAGGCCGGGCATGACCCAGGAAAGTGTGTCTGGCCAAATGGGATCAAGCGTGTTGGGTTATGTGGTGCACCCTTGCAGGGAAGTTTATCTATTCGAATAGCCGTGTCCCTCGGTAAAAGGACGACCCGGAGTTGTACCTTGACCTTATGACAACTAGAACCGGATACTTAATAAAACACACCCTTCCAAGTGCCAGATACAACCCGGTGATCGCTCTCTTATAGGGCGACGAGGAGGGGATCACCGGGTAGGATTATGCTATGCGATGCTACTTGGAGAACTTCAATCTACTCTCTTCTACATGCTGCAAGATGGAGGTGGCCAGAAGCATAGTCTTCGACAGGATTAGCTATCCCCCTCTTATTCTGGCATTCTGCAGTTCATTCCACCGATATGGCCCTTTACACATATACCCATGCATATGTAGTGTAGCTCCTTGCTTGCGAGTACTTTGGATGAGTACTCACGGTTGCTTTTCTCCCTCTTTTCCCCTTTCTATACCTGGTTGTCGCAACCAGATGCTGGAGTCCAGGAGCTAGAGATCCCGAGGATGATTCTACGTGGAGTTTGGCTTTGAGGAGTAGTTAGGAGGTCCCAGGCAGGAGGCCTTGCCTTTTCGATCGTTGCTACTTTTGTGCTAGCCTTCTTAAGGCAAACTTGTTTAACTTATGTCTGTACTCAGATATTGTTGCTTCCGCTGACTCGTCTATGATCGAGCACTTGTATTCGAGGCCTCGAGGCCCCTGGCTTGTATTATGATGCTTGTATGACTTAGTTATGTTGTAGAGTTGTGTTGTGATATCTTCCCGTGAGTCCCTGATCTTGATCGTACACATTTGCGTGCATGATTAGTGTACGGTCAAAACGGGGCGTCACACTTCAGTAGGCTGAGCAGAAGCCTCAGCCTGAGGAATTTCTTGTTGCGTTGGGGCTGCAAAATTTGTAGTGAATCCTTCAGCCAATTTCACAAAACGGACCTTGGCTCCCAGCCAATCCGTGCGGTATGCGTCAAATTCATCACTGAGTTTCTTGATCTCAGATTGAATAGTGACAAGTTCTTCAGTTGTCATAGAGACAACGTTCTTCTTTAGGAAGCGCTCCTTCCTGTACTGTGCTTTCTTCAACTGCCTGGCCTTTTCAAATTTCCACTTTTCTTCGCCTATGAAGGCGGTCAACATGTGACTTTGGCCAGGAGTCAATTTGAAGTCAGGCATGGGTGTGTTTGGGTCCTTGTGCCACAAGTCGATGAAATCAAGGATCAACTTTGGATCCAAAAGCACAGGCACATTTGTGCCTTTGGCTCTAGCGGCCCTGAGCTGCTTGTCCCTGATGATTTCAGCATGTTCGTCATCATCAGCTTCGTCTTCATCAGACGGCACTTGAAAGGTGACCTGCTTCTTGTGAGGACTTGGTCGAGAACCTCGTCCAGCAGTGGCCTTTGTCTTCAGCTGAGTGGGGCCAGTTGAGGAATTTGGTTTAGCTGAAAAACTAGCAGAGGCTCCTAAGGCAATAGAGATGCGTGTTGTTCTTTGGCACGAGGCGAGGTGCACAGGTGATGAGGATTTGGACGGAGGAGCTGAGGACTTTGAAAGAGTTGGAGCAGTTTGAGGAATTGGCCGTGAGGGCTTTGAAGAACTTGGCTGTCAGGGCATTGCCGAGGAGCTTGGTCGTGAGGGCATAGAGGTTGAAGCACTGGGCTTGTGAGTAGGCTTCTTTGCCATGGCCTTCTTTGGCTTGCTTGCAGAGGCCTCAGCACTGGCAGCAACAGCAGCAGCAGAGTCTTCATTGAAATTCCTCACTGCATCTTTAGCCATTTTGGCTAGCTTGGCCTGGTGCTTGGCCCATTCATCAGGATAGTCCTCACCACGTTTGAGGCTGGTAGGATCAGCTTCTTGGCCAGGTGCCAATGGAGGTCTTGGGCATGGAGGGTTAAGAGCGAATTTCTTCATGTACTTAGGAGTTACATATCGGTATTCCCTCCATTCCCGTGCCCATCTCCTCTCTATCCTTTGTATGCGCACCACGCGCTGTTTTTTTGTCCTCCTTGCCATGTTTGGCCTCATCAGGTGTGCAATAATCCTTGTAAATATCATCTGGGATTTCGAAAGCAGTGTTGACCTCTTACCACCCTTCTGAGGCTTCTTGCCGTCAGCCATTTTCTTCAGCTGAGGAATCTGAACAATGGAATTCTCTGAAGAGGTGTGCAACTTTTCTTCGAGGAACGCTACAAATGAGTTAAGTTGATGAGAACCTAGAGATTCAGCAGCAGACATGTGTACCCTTGAACAGAATATAGTTGCGAGGAATTTGGAGAGGTCATATGCGTTCTCAGAAGTTTTGCAAAAAGAACAAGTTTGAGGAATTTGACCAGATGAGCCTTGAGGAATTTCACTAAGCATTCTTTGTCTTAGGTTCCAGAGTTGTACAGATTAAAAATCCACACAATTGAGGAATCTTGAAGAAAAAAGATGCTTAGGGAAACAAATCAAGAACAGATGATGTGTGAGGTGTTTAGTGTGTGAAGATTTGAAGAATAAACACCTTTTGAAGATTTTGTAGAAAACAGCAGAATCAACAAGGGCAGTAAAAGTAACCTTTAATTACCCTTGACGAAGAACACGATGAACTAGGAAGTGTAGATTTGAAGCTCGTCGGTTCAGATCTTCCACGCCCTAACTTGGCGGAGGAAGACATCTACGGCGGCGGAATGAAGAAATCCACAGCCGGCGCGAGTACGATGGCGACGAGGTCGAGGCAGCGAAGCTCTTCCTCACCGGCGACGATGGAAGTAGCGGCGGCGCTAGGGTTTGAGAAGCTCGAGCGAGGGAGTGAGGTTGAGAGGAGTAAAAACGAAGTGAGGAAGGGGAGGGGTATTTATAGCCGAAGTGAAAAACTGCCCGCCCGAGGAAATTGGACGAACGTGCCCCTGACCCTTCTCATTCGCGTGACATGTGTCACCCACGTGCTGAGAGGTGGCGATCGCATGAGATCGTGGGTGAATAGATAAGTATTATCATGGGATGTGGAACGGTTTTGGCGGCAAAAGCCAAAAATTCAGATTAGAATATTTTAAGGTTTTCGTTCGCAAATTCTTCAGCTGACAAGGACACGGTGAAGATTTTGAACGGGTTTCAAATAGAACGGACATGAAGAATTTGTGAATAGACTGGGTTGAGTTTAGCATAGAGGGGGAAGGGTCCGATCACATTCACTTAGCAGAAAAAGCAACCTGAAGAAATAGCAATGAGTGAATGCTGTAGAGGACATAAACTCACATATATATATATAGCCAACGAAGAACAACAGCGGAAAGAGTGAAGACAATGCAAAGTTGAAGAAAAAGAACAACTGAGGAATTTCAAAAATGAGGAAAAACTCAAATTGAAGATTTTCAACTTTCGGTGGTGGCGTGACCCACCGTATAAGAATGATGATTTCAGACACCGTGTACAATTGTCGTAGGGTTCTGAGAATCAAATTCTTCGTTAATTTCTTCACACTTAGAGTGTTAGTCTTCATTGATTGAAGAAAAACGTTTCTTCACGTGTTGCACATCTAAGTCATCAATTTTGCATAAGTGTTAGGATGAGTGTCCTTTTCAAGGAACATTCGAAGATTCTAGGATATTTAGCTCACACCTCAACTTGCTAAATATCTTCTCATCCAAGGGCTTTGTGAAGATATCGGCTAGCTGTTCTTCAGTCCTCACATGCTCAATAGAGATGTCGCCCTTCCACACATGATCACGAAGAAAATGATGACGAATCTGAATGTGCTTTGTCTTTGAGTGCTGAACTGGGTTATGAGCAATCTTGATGGCACTCTCATTGTCACAGTAGAGAGGCACATTCTTCATGTTGACACCATAGTCCTTGAGAGTTTGCTTCATCCACAGCAATTGAGCACAGCAAGAACCAGCATCAATGTACTCAGCTTCAGCAGTAGACAATGATACGCAGTTCTGTTTCTTCAAGGACCAACAGACCAAGGATCATCCGAGGAATTGACATGTGCTTGATGTTGACTTGCGGTCCACACGATCACCAGCATAGTCAGTCTGAATATCCAATGAGATCAAAAGCCGAGCCCTTGGGATACCATAATCCAAGTGTTGGTGTGTGAGCTAGATATCGAAGAATATGCTTCACAGCCTTATGGTGTGATTCCTTCGGTGTAGCTTGAAATCGGGCACACATGCAAACACTAAGCATAATATCTGGCCTAGATGCACATAAATACAATAAAGAACCAATCATGGAGCGGTATACCTTTTGATCGAAGTCAATACTATTTTCATCAGTGCATAGATGGCCATTTGTGGGCATAGGGATTTTGACGCCTTTGCAACCTTGCATGCCGAATTTCCTCAATACATCCTTGAGGTATTTCTCCTGACATATGAATATGCCATTGCGCTGTTGACGAATTTGAACACCTAAGAAGAATTTCAATTCTCCCATCATAGACATTTGATATTCTTCACTCATCATATATGCAAATTCATCACTGTAACGTTGGTCAGTACAGCCAAAAATGATATCATCAACATATATTTGGCACACAAACAGTTCACCATCATAAGATTTAGTGAAAAGAGTTGGTTCGAGTGAACCAGGTTTGAAGCCTTTCTTCATGAGGAATTCCTTCAAAGTATCATACCACGCCCGAGGGGCCTGCTTGAGGCCATAGAGGGCCTTATTGAGTCCAAAGACTTTGTCGGGATGCTGGGATCTTCAAAACCCGGGGGTTGAGCAACATATACTTCTTCCTCAAGCTTACCATTGAGGAATGCACTTTTCACATCCATTTGATATAAAGTGATATCATGATGGTTAGCATAAGCAAGTAATATGCGAATAGCCTCAAGTCTAGCAACAGGTGCAAAAGTTTCATCGAAATCAATTCCTTCAACCCGTGTGTAGCCTTGAGCTACAAGCCGTGCCTTATTCCTCACCACAAGGCCATTTTCATATTGCTTGTTGTGGTAGATCCACTTTGTGCCAATGATATTGTGCTTGCGAGGATCTGGACGTTTGATCAGTTCCCAGACGTTGTTGAGCTCGAATTGATGTAATTCCTCTTGCATAGCTTGAATCCATTCAGGCTCCAAAAATGCTTCATCTAGCTTAGTGGGCTCTAAGATAGAGACAAAAGCAAAGTGCCCACAAAAGTTAGATAAATGTGAAGCTCTTGAGCGTGTAAGAGGACTTGGAATGTTGATGTCGCTGATGATTTTCTCAATCTGCACTTCGTTTGCAACGCGAGGATGAGCTGGTTGTCGTTGAGGAATTTGATCAGCATTTTCTTCAGCGTCATTTTCCTCAGGTGCATCAGCATGACGTTCTTCACGTTCTGGAATGACTTCTTCAGCAGATTCTTCGGTCAGAATGACATCCTCAGTAGCCTTGAACTTGATGGATTCGTCAGGTGATTTTTCATCTAGCACAGGAGGTAGGTGCTCTCTTTGCGAGCCATTAGTTTCATCGAACCGCACATCTACAGGTTCAACAACCTTGTGGTGAACGTTGTTGAAGACTTTGTAGGTGTGCGCGTCCTTTCCGTAACCAAGCATAAAACCTTCATGTGCTTTCGGTGCAAATTTAGAATTGTGACGAGGATACCTAATCCGACATTTAGCACCGAAGACTTTGAAATAACTTACATTGGGTTTCTTGTCGGTGAGGAGTTCGTATGCAGTATTCTTGAAGAACTTGTGAAGATATACCCTGTTGATGATGTGGCACGCAGTATCAATTGCCTCAATCAAGAAACGATGAGGTGTCTTGTATTCATCAAGCATAGTGCGAGCCAGCTCAACAAGAGTCATGTTCTTGCGCTCCACAACGCCATTCTGCTGAGGAGTATAAGGAGCAGATAACTCATGAGTAATGCCAAGTTCATCAAGATATTCATCAAGACCAGAATTCTTGAACTCAGTTCCATTGTCACTTCTTGTGACGCCCCCGATTCAATCGTACACTAATCATGCACGCAAACGTGTACGATCAAGATCAGGGACTCACGGGAAGATATCACAACACAACTCTAAAAACATAAATAAGTCATAAGAGGATCATAATACAAACCAGGGGCCTCGAGGGCTCGAAAACAAGTTCTCGATCATAGACGAGTCAGCGGAAGCAACAATATCTGAGTACAATCATAAGTTAAACAAGTTTGCCTTAAGAAGGCTAGCACAAACTGGGATACAGATCGAAAGAGGCGCAGGCCTCCTGCCTGGGATCCTCCTAAACTACTCCCGGTCGTCTTCAGCAGCCTGCACGTAGTAGCCCTGTTCACGAATTCATTCGATTAACCAGTTAACTTGTCGATTAATCCCTACTCGTAGGGTCACCGAGTAGTCGATAAACTAAAAAATTGTCCGATTAATTAATTAAATGGCCGATTAACTTGCCGATTAGCTGATTAATCTCTTACTCGCGAGCCAACCGAGCAGCTACCAGTTAACGATTTCCTCAACAATGCGTAGTAGTAGGAACCTCCGGTGTAGTAGGAGTCATCGTCGACGGTGGCGTCTGGCTCCTGGGCTCCAGCATCTGGTTGCGACAACTAGGAAGAAAGGAAAGGGAGGAAAGGGGGAGAAAAGCAACCGTGAGTACTCATCCAAAGTACTCGCAAGCAAGGATCTACACTACTTATGCATGGGTATCTGTGTAAAGGGCAATATCGGTGGACTGAACTGCAGAATGCCAGAATAAGAGGGGGATAGCTAATCCTATCGAAGACTACGCTTCTGGCAGCCTCCATCTTGCACCATGTAGAAGAGAGTAGATGGTAAGTTCACGAAGTATCATCGCATAGCATAAACCTACCCGGCGATCCTCTCCTCGTCCGCCTGTGTGAGAGCGATCACCGGGGCACTTGGAAGGGTGTGTTTTATTAATTATCCGGTTCTAGTTGTCATAAGGTCAAGGTACAACTCCGGGTCGTCCTGTTACCGAAGATCACGGCTATTCGAATAGATAAACTTTGCTGCAGGGGTGCACCACATTACCCAACACGCTCGATCCCCTTTGGACGGACACACTTTGCTGGGTCATGCCCGGCCTCGGAAGGTCAACACGTCGCAGCCCCACCTAGGCTCAACAAAGAGGTCAGCACGCCGGTCTAAATCCTATGCGCGCTGGGGTCTGGGCCCATCGCCCATTGCACACCTGCACGTTGCGTGGGCGGCCGAAGAGTAGACCTAGCAACCTCCATTACAAAGGAAGTTGTGTTACGCGGTCCAACCCGGTGCGCGTCGCTCAGTCGCTGACGTCAAGAAGGCTTCGGCTGATACCACGATGTCGAGTGCCCATAACTGTTCCCACGTAGTTGGTTAGTGCGTATAGGCCAGTGGCCAGACTCAGATCAAATACCAAGATCTCGTTAAGCGTGTTATTATGAAGTAACCGCGAATGCCGACCAGGGCCAGGCCCACCTCTCTCCTAGGTGGTCTCAACCTGCCCTGTCGCTCCGCCACAAAGTAACAGTCGGGGGCCGTCAGGAGCCCAGGCGCACCTCTACCGGGATGGAGCCACCTGCCCCTGCAGCCCCCATCTCCGAACAGTATCATAAGTAATGTAACAGTATAAAGTATATAGCATATGCCCGTGATCACCTCCCGAAGTGATCACGGCCCATTAGTATAGCATGGCAGACGGACAAGAGTGTAGGGCCACTGATGGAATACTAGCATCCTATACTAAGCATTTAGGATTGCAGGTAAGGGTAACAACTACAGCAACAATGACAGGCTTTGCAGCAGAATAGGATTAACCGAAAGCAATAATATGCTACACTACTCTAATGCAAGCAGTAGAGAGAAGGAATAGGCAATATCTGGTGATCAAGGGGGGGCTTGCCTGGAAGCTCAGCCGAGAAGGAGGGGTCGTCAACACCGTAGTCGTACTGGGTAGCAGCGGCGTCGGTCTCGGTGTCTAACAAGAGAAGAGGGGGAAGAAACAATAAATATAATGCAAACATAAGCATGACGATGCATGACAAGGCAATGCACGGTGCTAGGTGTGCCCTAACGCGGTAGGAGGTGATACCGACAAAGGGGGGAAACATCCGGGAAAGTATCCCCGGTGTTTCGCGTTTTCGGACAGATGAACCGGAGGGGGAAAGTTGCGTGTTCTCTATGCTAGGGATGTGTGGCGGACGAACGGGCTGCGCATCCGGATTTGTCTCGTCGTTCTGAGCAACTTACATGTACAACGTTTTTCCATCCGAGCTACGGTTTATTTTATATTAATTTTAAAGTTTTAACTCACTTTTGGAATTAACCAATTTAATTTAAATACAAACAAGTTTACTGCATCAGCATGATGTTAGCGGCCAACAGTGCGTTTGACTGGGTTATCTCATGTGTGGGTCCCGGTTGTCATAGACTACAACTAATTAATAGTTAGTTATTTTAGTTAGTAGGCTAATTAAGTTTAATTAGTTATCTAAACAGAATGAATTAAATTAATTAATTAATTAATTAGTTTTCATTTATTTTTCATCTTCCCCCTTTTTTTAACAGGGGCTCGGCCCCTCTGGTCATTGACCCAGCCCAACCGGGGCGGGTAAACGGGTGATGGGCGCCGTGTTATCGGACGGAGCCCCGGGTGCGGGTGTGGCCGGAGTGGAGCCCCGGGGCGCTGGACGCCAGAGCGAGCGGGGAGCGGCTAGCTGGGAGGCGGTGTGGCGGGCACGGACGGCCGGCGTGGCCACAACGTGGCGGGGCGAGCTGGAGCAGGGAGCTACTCGGGGAAGGGCGCGCCAGCGGGCGCCGGGTGTGCAGGCGCGTGCGGCAGGGCACGACGCGGCATCGAGCGCGCGCGTGCGAGCTGGGACGGTGCGGGTCCACGGTCGTGCAGCGCAGGCGACGAGCGAGGAAGGCCGGGGTGGGCGCGGCGGTCGGTCGGAGCGGGGTTCGCGAGCGGGACGGAGGGAGTGGACGGGAAGGCCGATGCGCGGACGCGTCCGGCAGCAGCAGGACGAACGCGACGCGCGGGGAGGCACGGGCGAGCGCGCGGGACGGTGTGCAGCAGCGGGAGGGAGAACGCGTGCGTGGGCGTGAGAAAAAGGAGAAGGAGGGGGCCTCACGAGGTAGTTGTAGGGCAATGGCAGCGGGGCTTGGGGAGGAGGACGGAGACGCGCGACGGTGAGGCAGTAGGGCGACGGTGGTGGTGCTCCGGTGAGGGGCGTCGAGGAGGGCGACGTGCATCGAGGCGATGGGGTCAGAAACGGCTTCTGGCTCGGGGCGTTCCGGCGAGGTCCGGGCGGAACGAGGCGGCGACGGTGAGCGGCGACGGGGTTCGCGACGTTGGGGCGATGAGGTCGGCCCGATCCGATCTGGATCGGGGGAAGAGGGGGAGGCGAGTGGGGTGACCGGGGGTGTTAGGGTTTGAAGGAAATATGCCCTAGAGGCAATAATAAAGTATTATTTATTTCCTTATATCACGATAAATGTTTATTATTCATGCTAGAATTGTATTAACCGGAAACATAATACATGTGTGAATACATAGACAAACAGAGTGTCACTAGTATGCCTCTACTTGACTAGCTCATTAATCAAAGATGGTTATGTTTCCTAGCCATAGACATGAGTTGTCATTTTATTAACGGGATCACCTCATTAGGAGAATGACATGATTGACTTGACCCATTCCGTTAGCTTAGCACTCGATCGTTTAGTATGTTGCTATTGCTTTCTTCATGACTTATACATGTTGCTATGACTATGAGATTATGCAACTCCCGTTTACCAGAGGAACACTTTGTGTGCTACCGAACGTCACAACGTAACTGGGTGATTATAAAGGTGCTCTAAAGGTGTCTCCAAAGGTACTTGTTGGGTTGGCGTATTTCGTGATTAGGATTTGTCACTCCGATTGTCGGAGAGGTATCTCTGGGCCCACTCGGTAATGCACATCACTGTAAGCCTTGCAAGCATTGTGACTAATGAGTTAGTTGCGGGATGATGTATTACGGAACGAGTAAAGAGACTTGCCGGTAACGAGATTGAACTAGGTATCGAGATACCGACGATCGAATATCGGGCAAGTAACACACCGATGACAAAGGGAACAACGTATGTTGTTATGCAGTCTGACCGATAAAGATCTTCGTAGAATATGTGGGAACCAATATGAGCATCCAGGTTCCGCTATTGGTTATTGACCGGAGAGGTGTCTCGGTCATGTCTACATAGTTCTCGAACCCGTAGGGTCCGCACGCTTAAAGTTACGATAATAGTTATTTATGAGTTTATATGTTTTGATGTACCGAAGGTTGTTCAGAGTCCCGGATGTGATCACGGACATGACAAGGAGTCTCGAAATGGTCGAGACATAAAGATTGATATATTGGATGACTATATTCGGACACCGGAAGTGCTCCGGAGAAGTTTCGGATAAAACCGAAGTGCCGGAGGGGTTACCGGAACCCCCCGGGGAAGTATTGGGCCTTAGTGGGCCTGAGGGAGAGAGAGGGCAGGAGCCCAGGAGGTGGCGCGCCCCCTCCCATGGGGAGTCCGAATTGGACTAGGGGAGGGGGGCGCGGCCCCTCTTTCCCTCTCCCTCTCCCTCTCTTTCCTTCCCCCTTCTCTCTTCCTAGTTGGACTAGGAAAGGGGAGTCCTACTCCTACTAGGAGGAGGACTCCCCCCTCCTTGGCGCGCCCCAAGGGCCGGCCGGCCTCCCCCCTTGCTCCTTTATATACGGGGGCAAGGGGGCACCTCTACACACAATTGATATACGATATTTTAGCCGTGTGCGGTGCCCCCCTCCACCATATTACACCTCGATAATATCGTAGCGGAGCTTAGGCAAAGCCCTGCGTCGGTAGAACATCATCATCGTCACCACGCCGTCGTGCTGACGAAACTCTCCCTCAACACTCGGCTGGATCGGAGTTCGAGGGACGTCATCGTGCTGAACGTGTGCTGAACTCGGAGGTGCCGTGCGTTCGGTACTTGATCGGTCGGATCGTGAAGACGTACGACTACATCAACCACGTTGTGTTAACGCTTCCTCTTTTGGTCTACGAGGGTACGTGGACAACACTCTCCCCTCTCGTTGCTATGCATCACCATGATCTTGCGTGTGCGTAGGAATTTTTTTGAAATTACTACGTTCCCCAACAGTGGTATCAGAGCCTGGTTTTATGCGTTGATGTTATGCACGAGTAGAACACAAGTGAGTTGTGGGCGATATAAAGTCATACTGCTTACCAGCATGTCATACTTTGGTTCGGCGGTATTGTGGGATGAAGCGGCCCGGACCGACATTACGCGTACGCTTACGCGAGACTGGTTTTACCGTTGCGAGCACTCGTTGCTTAAAGGTGACCGGCGGGTGTCTGTCCCTCTCACTTTAGTTGACCTGAGTGTGGCTACGCCTGGTCCTTGCGAAGGTTAAAACAGCACCAACTTGACAAACTATCGTTGTGGTTTTGATGCGTAGGTAAGAACGGTTCTTGCTAAGCCCGTAGCAGCCACGTAAAACTTGCAACAACAAAGTAGAGGACATCTAACTTGTTTTTGCAGGGCATGTTGTGATGTGATATGGTCAAGACACGATGCTATATTTTATTGTATGAGATGATCATGTTTTGTAACCGAGTCATCGGCAACTGGCAGGAGCCATATGGTTGTCGCTTTATTGTATGCAATGCAATCGCCATGTAGTTGTTTTACTTTATCACTAAGCGGTAGCGATAGTTGTAAAAGCAATAAGTTGGCGAGACGACAACGATACTACGATGGAGATCAAGGTGTCGCGCCGGTGACGATGGTGATCATGACGGTGCTTCGGAGATGGAGATCACAAGCACAAGATGATGATGGCCATATCACATCACTTATATTGATTGCATGTGATGTTAATCTTTTATGCATCTTATCTCGCTTTGATTGACGGTAGCATTATAAGATGATCTCTCACTAAAATTTCAAGATAAAAGTGTTCTCCCTGAGTATGCACCGTTGCGAAAGATCTTCGTGCTGAGACACCACGTGATGATCGGGTGTGATAGGCTCTACGTTCAAATACAACGGGTGCAAAACAGTTGCACACGCGGAATACTCAGGTTAAACTTGACGAGCCTAGCATATGCAGATATGGCCTCGGAACACGGAGACCGAAAGGTCGAGCGTGAATCATATAGTAGATATGATCAACATAGTGATGTTCACCGTTGAAACTACTCCATCTCACGTGATGATCGGACATGGTTTAGTTGATATGGATCACGTGATCACTTAGAGGATTAGAGGGATGTCTATCTAAGTGGGAGTTCTTAAGTAATATGATTAATTGAACTTAAATTTATCATGAACTTAGTCCTGATAGTATTTTGCAAATTATGTTGTAGATCAATAGCTCGCGTTGTTGCTTCCCTGTTTATTTTTGGTGTGTTCCTAGAGAAAAATTATGTTGAAAGATGTTAGTAGCAAAGATGCGGATTGGATCCGTGATATGAGGATTATCCTCATTGCTTCACAGAAGAATTATGTCCTTGATGCACCGCTAGGTGACAGACCTATTGCAGGAGCAGATGCAGACGTTATGAACGTTTGGCTAGCTCAATATGATGACTACTTGATACTTTAGTGCACCATGCTTAACGGCTTAGAATCGGGACTTCAAAGACGTTTTGAACGTCATGGACCATATGAGATGTTCCAGGAGTTGAAGTTAATATTTCAAGCAAATACCCGAGTTGAGAGATATGAAGTCTCCAACAAGTTCTATAGCTAAAAGATGGAGGAGAATAGCTCAAGCAGTGAGCATGTGCTCAGATTGTCTGGGTACTACAATCGCTTGAATCAAGTGGGAGTTAATCTTCCAGATAAAATAGTGATTGACAGAATTCTCTAGTCACCATCACCAAGTTAGTAGAACTTCGTGATGAACTATAGTATGTAAGGGATGACGAAAGTAATTCCCGAGCTCTTCGCGATGCTGAAATCGACGAAGGTAGAAATCAAGAAAGAGCATCAAGTGTTGATGGTTAACAAGACCACTAGTTTCAAGAAAAGGGCAAAGGGATAGAAGGGGAACTTCAAAAAGAACGGCAAGCAAGTTGCTACTCAAGTGAAGAAGCCCAAGTTTGTACCTAAGCCTGAGACTAAGTGCTTCTACTGCAAAGGGACTGGTCACTGGAAGCGGAACTACCCCAACTATTTGGTGGATAAGAAGGATGGCAAAGTGAACAAAGGTATATTGGATATACATGTTATTGATGTGTACTTTACTAGTGTTTATAGCAACCCCTCAGTATTTGATACTGGTTCAGTTGCTAAGAGTAGTAACTCGAAACGGGATTTCCAGAATAAACAGAGACTAGTAAAAGGCGAGGTGACGATGTGTGTTGGAAGTAGTTCCAAGATTGATATAATCATCATCGCACACTCCCTATACTTTCGGGATTAGTGTTGAAAACTAAATAAGTGTTATTTGGTGTTTGCGTTGAGCATGAATATGATTTGATCATGTTTGTTGCAACACGGTTATTCATTTAAATTAGAGAATAATTGTTATTCTGTTTACATGAATAAAACCTTCTATAGTCATACACCCAATTAAATGGTTTGTTGGATCTCGATCGTAGTGATACACATGTTCATAAATAATGAAGCCAAAAGATGCAAAGTTAATAATGATAGTGCAACTTATTTGTGGCACTGCCGTTTAGGTCATATTGGTGTAAAGCGCATGAAGAAACTCCATACTGATGGGATTTTGGAATCACTTGATTATGAATCACTTGACGCTTGTGAACCGTGCCTCATGGGCAAGATGACTAAAACGCCGTTCTCCGGAACTATGGAGAGAGCAACAGATTTGTTGGAAATCATACATACAGATGTATGTGGTCCGATGAATATTGAGGCTCGTAGCAGGTATCATTATTTTCTGACCTTCACAGATGATTTGAGCAGATATGGGTATATCTACTTAATGAAACAGAAGTCTGAAACATTTGAAAAGTTCATATAATTTCAGAGTGAAGTGGAAAATCATCGTAACAAGAAAATAAAGTTTCTACGATCTGATCGTGGAGAAGAGTATTTGAGTTACGAGTTTGGTCTTCAGTTAAAACAATGTGAAATAATTTCACTACTCACGCCACCTGGAACACCACAGTGTAATGGTGTGTCCGAACATCGTAACCGTACTTTATTAGATATGGTGCGATATATGATGTCTCTTACCGATCTACCACTATCGTTTTGGGATTATGCATTAGAGACAGCTGCATTCATGTTAAATAGGGTACCATCTAAATCCGTTGAGACGACATCTTATGAACTGTGGTTTGGCAAGAAACCAAAGTTGTCGTTTCTTAAAGTTTGGGGTTGCGATGCTTATGTGAAAAAACTTCAACCTGATAAGCTCGAACCTAAATCGGAGAAATGTGTCTTCATAGGATACCCAAAGGAGACTGTTGGGTACACCTTCTATCACAGATCCGAAGGCAAGATATTCGTTGCTAAGAATGGATCCTTTCTAGAGAAGGAGTTTCTCTCGAAAGAAGTGAGTGGGAGGAAAGTATAACTTGATGAGGTAACTGTACCTGCTCCCTTATTGGAAAGTAGATCATCACAGAAATCAGTTTCTGCAACACCTACACCAATTAGTGAGGAAGTTAATGATAATGATCATGAAACTTCAGATCAAGTTATTACTGAACCTCGTAGGTCAACTAGATCAAGATCCGCACCAGAGTGGTACGGTAATCCTGTTCTGGAGGTTATGTTACTAGACCATGACGAACCTACGAACTATGAAGAAGCGATGGTGAGCCCAGATTCCACAAAATGGCTTGAAGCCATGAAATCCGAGATGGGATCCATGTATGAGAACAAAGTATGGACTTTGGTTGACTTGCCCGATGGTCGGCAAGCCATTGAAAATAAATGGATCTTCAAGAAGAAGACTGACGCTGATGGTAATGTTACTGTCTATAAAGCTCGACTTGTTGCGAAAGGTTTTCGACAAGTTCAAGGGATTGACTACGATGAGACCTTCTCACCCGTAGCGATGCTTAAGTCTGTCCGAATCATGTTAGCAATTGCCGCATTTTATAATTATGAAATTTGGCAAATGGATGTCAAAACTGCATTCCTGAATGGATTTCTGGAAGAAGAGTTGTATATGATGCAACCGGAAGGTTTTGTCGATCCAAAGGGAGCTAACAAAGTGTGCAAGCTCCAGCGATCCATTTATGGACTGGTGCAAGCCTCTCGGAGTTGGAATAAACGCTTTGATAGTGTGATCAAAGCATTTGGTTTTATACAGACTTTTGTAGAAGCCTGTATTTACAAGAAAGTGAGTGGGAGCACTACAGCATTTCTGATAAGTATATGTGAATGACATATTGTTGATCGGAAATAATGTAGAATTATTCTGCAAAGCATAAAGGAGTGTTTGAAAGGAGTTTTTCAAAGAAAGACCTCGGTGAAGCTGCTTACATATTGAGCATCAAGATCTATAGAGATAGATCAAGACGCTTGATATGTTTTTTCAATGAGTACATACCTTAACAAGATTTTGAAGTAGTTCAAAATAGAACAGTCAAAGAAAGAGTTCTTGCCTGTGTTACAAGGTGTGAAATTGAGTAAGACTCAAAGCCCGACCACGACAGAAGATAGAAAGAGAATGAAAGTCATTCCCTATGCCTTGGCCATAGGTTCTATAAAGTATGCCATGCTGTGTACCAGATCTATTGTATACCCTACACTGATTTTGGCAAGGGAGTACAATAGTGATCTAGGAGTAGATCACTGGACAGCGGTCAAAATTATCCTTAGTGGAATAAGGATATGTTTCTCGATTATGGAAGTGACAAAAGGTTCGTCGTAAAGGGTTACGTCGATGCAAGTTTTGACACTAATCTAGATGACTCTAAGTCTCGGTCTAGATACATATTGAAAGTGGGAGCAATTAGCTAGAGTAGCTCCGTGCAGAGCATTGTAGACA
Source organism: Triticum aestivum (assembly GCF_018294505.1). NCBI lineage: Eukaryota > Viridiplantae > Streptophyta > Magnoliopsida > Poales > Poaceae > Triticum > Triticum aestivum. Next base: position 193,966,983 of record NC_057808.1, on the reverse strand, counting down.
TAGAAATTTGCAAAATACTTACGGATCTGAATGTGACAGACCCGTTGACTAAAATTATCTCACAATCAAAACATGATCACACCTTAGTACTCTTTGGGTGTTAATCACATAGCGATGTGAACTAGATTATTGACTCTAGTAAACCCTTTGGGTGTTGGTCACATGACAATGTGAACTATGGGTGTTAATCACATGGTGATGTGAATTATTGATGTTAAATCACATGGCGATGTGAACTAGATTATTGACTCTAGTGCAAGTGGGAGACTGAAGGAAATATGCCCTAGAGGCAATAATAAAGTATTATTTATTTCCTTATATCATGATAAATGTTTATTATTCATGCTAGAATTGTATTAACCGGAAACATAATACATGTGTGAATACATAGACAAACAGAGTGTCACTAGTATGCCTCTACTTGACTAGCTCGTTAATCAAAGATGGTTATGTTTCCTAGCCATAGACATGAGTTGCCATTTGATTAACGGGATCACCTCATTAGGAGAATGACGTGATTGACATGACCCATTCCGTTAGCTTAGCACTCGATCGTTTAGTATGTTGCTATTGCTTTCTTCATGACTTATACATGTTCCTATGACTATGAGATTATGCAACTCCCGTTTACCGGAGGAACACTTTGTGTGCTACCAAACGTCACAACGTAACTGGGTGATTATAAAGGTGCTCTACAGGTGTCTCCAAAGGTACTTGTTGGGTTGGCGTATTTCGAGATTAGGATTTGTCACTCCGATTGTCGGAGAGGTATCTCTGGGCCCACTCGGTAATGCACATCACTATAAGCCTTGCAAGCATTGTGACTAATGAGTTAGTTGCGGGATGATGTATTACGGAACGAGTAAAGAGACTTGCCGGTAACAAGATTGAACTAGGTATCGAGATACCGACGATCGAATCTCGGGCAAGTAACATACCGATGACAAAGGGAACAACGTATGTTGTTATGCGTTCTGACCGATAAAGATCTTCGTAGAATATGTGGGAACCAATATGACCATCCAGGTTCCGCTATTGGTTATTGACCAGAGAGGTGTCTCGGTCATGTCTACATAGTTCTCGAACCCGTAGGGTCCGCACGCTTAAAGTTACGATGACAGTTATATTATGAGTTTATATGTTTTGATGTACCGAAGGTTGTTCGGAGTCCCGGATGTGATCACGGACATGACGAGGAGTCTCGAAATGGTCGAGACATAAAGATTGATATATTGGACGACTATATTCGGACACCGGAAGTGTTCCGGAGAAGTTTCGGATAAAACCGGAGTGCCGGAGGGGTTACCGGAACCCCCCGGGGAAGTATTTGGCCTTAGTGGGCCTGAGGGAGAGAGAGGGCAGCAGCCGAGGAGGTGGCGCGCCCCCTCCCATGGGGAGTCCGAATTGGACTAGGGGAGGGGGGTGCGGCCCCTCTTTCCCTCTCCCTCTCCCTCTGTTTCCTTCCCCCTTCTCTCTTCCTAGTTGGACTAGGAAAGGGGAGTCCTACTCCTACTAGGAGGAGGACTGCCCCCCTCCTTGGCGCGCCCCAAGGGCCGGCCGGCCTCCCCCCTTGCTCCTTTATATACGGGGGCAAGGGGGCACCTCTACACACAATTGATATACGATATTTTTGCCGGGTGCGGTGCCCCCCTCCACCATATTACACCTCGATAATATCGTAGCGGAGCTTAGGCGAAGCCCTGCGTCGGTAGAACGTCATCATCGTCACCACGCCGTCGTGCTGATGAAACTCTCCCTCAACACTCAGCTGGATCGGAGTTCGAGGGACGTCATCGTGCTGAACGTGTGCTGAACTCGGAGGTGCCATGCGTTCGGTACTTGATCGGTCAGATCGTGAAGACGTACGACTACATCAACCGCGTTGTGTTAACGCTTCCGCTTTCGGTCTACGAGGGTACGTGGACAACACTCTCCCCTCTCGTTGCTATGCATCACCATGATCTTGCGTGTGCGTAGGAATTTTTTTGAAATTACTACGTTCCCCAACAGGGTTTTGGGACGAGGCAGATAAGGTGAGTGGGGGGGGGGGGCCTGGGCCAGTGGGCTGGCCGGCTGGACCGTCTGGCCCGGTTGGCCAAGAGGGGGGGCTTTTTCCTTTTATTTTGTTTTCTAGTTTTCTTTTCTTTTTATTCTTTTCTTATTGCTTTTCTGTTCTATTAAATTCTAGTTTTTATAAAATACAAAAGTTGTATCTAAAATAGCATTCAATTATGCCACTACCACAATTAACTTGGTACCTAAAATAAAATAGTTTGAAATTGTTTACTATCAATTAAATAATGGTGTTGCTACTATTTCATTCATTTTAGAGTACTTAACCATTTCTTAAAAGTGTGGTTTCTCCACCATTATTAGCTAGGGATTATTTGTCACAAATAGAATATTTTAGTTTTAATGTTTGAAAACTTTTGCCGTTTGACTTGATTTTGAATTTTGAATTCGAACGGGATTGAATCATCGGGAGATTAACGACAGTAACCGAGGTGACGTGGCATCATTAACAGAGGTTCACTGTAGCTTAATTATCCGGGCATCACAATTCTCCTCCACTACAAGAAATCTCGTCCCGAGATTTTAAGAGGGGGAGTAAGGGGAAAGACTAGGTTTCGAAATTCTAACGATTCTTCTCGGTCTTGGTTACTGTTCTCGAAGAGGTCGATCCATTATGTTGATGTCTTCATTTCTCTGCTACCATTCATCATGTGAAGCCGTCGTCCTTTCTTCGGGAACTCCATTGTAGTTATGAAAGGGACAAGGGTATCTTTGAAAGAACAGACCTCTACAAGGTTGCTTATCCGGAGAATAATATTAAGGAAGGTGGTGGAAAGTAACTCTTGAATTTGAAACTTAAGAATATATCAAGAGCAAAGTATGAACGTCGCATGAGAAGTTCCGAGTGGGCATGCAATCACTCGTTGCCTGAAACGGAGTGTGAAAAGGGGTTCAGAGCAGCGAGAATCAGTATTGCGTCTGATACCAGAATAGCTCACTAGGAAGGTGGCTCGCAAATTACCTACGAAACCAAGAGCAAGGGATAACTTGTCAACAAGGTGTACAGGAGAGTCATGTTTCGATCATGTGGAACTGTGGGTTATGGGCCCACCATGTGGTTAAAATTAGGAAGGTCGGTGACATCTTGTACGATCTTGTAAGCCAGGCATGTTAGAGGATAGTCTGTCGGTTATGTCGGCAACAACATCGGTACCAAGGGCGAGGGACGTAGAGAACCATTTTCCTGCTCGTTGAACGAGGCGGACCAGTAGGCAAAGTTCTCGTCCATCGGTGGTTACCAGAATGTCATCAACAAAAGTAACAGGGTCTTTCTGACAGAATTGTACACCGGGGTGTTTATAAAAGCAGGAGAATATTACTACTTAGATCATATAGATCACAAGAAAGGTTAAACCAAACAATGGAAAGGAAGATATGATTATCAGATTTAAACAGAACAATGGAAAGGAAAATGTGTTTAAACACATATTTCAAGGGTATATCTTTCCCAAGGACAAGCAGAGCATGATATCCAGGACATGATATAATGTAGAAAACTCTTTAGGTAAGGTGAGAGAAATTTTATGACATTACCCATACAATGGTGTTTGGATAATTGAGCGAGAAACATTTAGCATTGGGATTCAAATGGTCTTGTTGAAAATCGTAGTACCACCGACATGCTTCGAGATAGTATTGACATGGTCTTCAAGCAAAGGTCGGACTTGGATACACAAAGGATTCATCAGGAACAACTTATAGAATAAGTCTTACAATTTCCTCATGGAAGAATGGCTAACCTTGCTAAAAGGAAACTATAACAATAGGTCCTCCGACCAGGTGTGCTAGGCATGATATCACCTTCTGGGTTATATAAAGATCAATGCTATGACTCTTGGAAAATGTTCCAACCATCATATCTGACAAGTTTCAAATCTGATTGGTGTCAGGACACCTCAGACTCAGGATGCCTGAGAAGAAGAGGTGGAACACAATTGACGAGACGACATTATATGATTCTTGGGAAATGAACTATGGAAGCGAGTTCTGAACAAGGGTTCACCATTAAATCAAGGAGAGGTGAGGAGGGGACTGATTGACTCAGCGACAATCCATTGAGATTTCCAAAAAGATGGATTTCCACAACTATGTGAACAAGGAGATAATATTAGCTAGATCAAATGACTTAATGATGTATGCTCGAGGAAAACATACACAGTTAAACATTGGTTGAAATGTGCACCCGAAATACGGGCTAGGTAGCACGATCAATGTTCGAGTGATGATTCAATAAGCCATAGACGTAGAATGAAACTATAGACCAATAACTTCAAAGCAATAGGTTTGCTAGAAGTTTAGAATTTACACATCATAGACCATTTGTCGGTATTCCGGTTAGAAACAACACGGGGACCAAGAAAAGAATGGTGATGTTAATAAGTATCACTTGTATCAAGAATTCTTAAGGGTGGTGAATTTCCCATGACATTCTTGACATAAAAGATAGCAATACTCCAAGGTAGAACATAACATAAGTTGGATAGCAAGGATCTCAAGGTACAACACAAAACATGAACAAGTTTGTGTTGAAGGGAAATCAAGAATGTTGCCAATGATAACACAACTCATCGAGGGGCAAGGATGGCATTTCTCATCATGGATTCAATTGATATCCTAGAGGAACCCAGAATGTTGATGATGATCATGACAAATTTTGTCGAGAGGTTTCATGGAGATGTAATCGGTCGGCGAGGACATCAAGTCAAAGGAATGATGAAGCGAAATGTTCTTGGGACCATGAGTACGACACAAACTCGAAATCAAGCTTGCTGTTCAAGGTGAAATGATACGACGAGGAAGATCGGCGTAGGGTTAGCTCATCATCGAAAGTTGTGCTCCGGGATTATGGACCAAATAGCACAGTTAAAATTTAGTAAGATAATGATATAGCCGATTAGGCTAGGAATGACTCGATGGATTATTAAACTCCTCAACAACAAAGTACTGGGAGTACTGAATCTCAGTGTTGATTTGATTCACAAATCAGTGTCCTTGGTTGACGACAACCCAGAACCCGTGGAGTGACCATGACGGGGAAAGTTAGTACTTCATCAGAAATTCATAAAATGTAGTGTAATGGGTTGATATCCTCGAGATACCAGGGGGTAATACTCGAAAGGTTGATCAAAATAGAGGTTGGGCAGACGTAATGATCTGCAGAAGGCAAGTACTTTTAACTTGTCCGAGAATGGGATCAAAGAAGAACAATCAAGTCGGAACCACGATTGCAAAGGACAAAATCATAGATACAAAATCAAATTATGTATGTGAATAATTATTGTTACGAGAAGCTATCATGATAAGCTCAACATCGTTTCCATGGGCATGAACACAAAGTTCAAGGTCGACTCCCACTTCTCCAATGCATAACCTTTCATTCACTTCTCATTTTTCAAAGAAGTTGTAATGTTTAAATTTTACCTAGCAAAACTCCAGAAGAGTATGACTCGTGATAGCTCTCGGGTTTACCCGGATCTGGGAAGGCATAGGTTCAACCCTTAGGGGCATCTTGGGAACATATACCACAAGCTTCAATAGTAAATAACACAAGCTTGATAGTAGAGCATGGGTGACAAGAGGAGAGGATACAATTTACTGAAGGCATTATGTATCAAGGAAGGAACTTCTCGAGGTTTTTGTATACGAAGGACACTGTCAGGTGATATTTCAACAAAGGATCCGATGGTCCATAGCGGAGCTGATGTGAGTATCGGCACACAACCAGAGGAAGAAAGAATGCAAAGGCATCAGATTATGGCAATATCTGAATACTTTGATGTTTTAAAATCAAAGAAATTATGAATACCAGATCGGTGTATCAGAATCAGATGCCCTGATCAATTACGAGTAAGTTGAGTAGACTTAGAGGCACCATCAGTCAATGTTTGATTGGCGGAAAACTAGCTCATATCTGGAATGACGTCTGAGCTAGAAAGACAATTCCTAAGGATCAGGTGATGATTGTGAGCAATCACACACGTATGGAATCGAGGGACTCAAGATGATAATGACAAAGGACGTCAAAGAATATTGCTAGGCATATGGAATTAACCACAATGCAGCAGTCAACAAGATTCTCAAGAGCACCAAGCTGTAGAGGATTCTTGGAAGATCGAATGGCATTTCGAAGTATTTTGTGAAATGCATGAACAACTGGGGATGAATGAATCCTCGATAAGTGTGAGGAATTATCCATAGGGGTATTCAGGTGGCAAGGAACTGCAAGGTAGTAGGCACAAAATATTCTCGGAACAATAGAGAGGATTTCAGGGTATCTTGTAATAACAAGATCAATTGGGAATAAAACTAAGGACGGCAGGTTTATGCATTTATCCATAGGGATATTTCGGTGGTAGGGAACTTGCAAAAGCGACAGGCACAAATTCTCGAAAGATTATCGAAGAGTAACTTCGAAATCTCTTGGTGCAGCAGTCGACCATCGGTAATAAGATGCTCTCCGGGTGAAAGTCATCACGAGATCCTAATGTTAGATTTAGCAAAAATCATTTAACCCAAATAGAAGAAAGATCAGAGTCCCAGAGCATAGATGAGGAATAAAAGATCCTAATACCACCCAATGGCGACATGGGCCCATGGGCCGCACAACCATGTTAGTAAAACAATTTTCATCGACTAGACTCAACTTCGGCCAAGGAGTGTGGAAGGGGGATTCCTATAGGCAGTCAGCTCTGATACCAACTTGTGGCGCCCCCGATTCAATCGTACACTAATCATGCACGCAAACGTGTACGGTCAAGATCAGGGACTCACGAGAAGATATCACAACACAACTCTAAAAATATAAATAAGTCAGACGAACATCATAATACAAACCGTGGGCCTCGAGGGCTCGAATACAAGTGCTCGATCATAGACGAGTCAGCGGAAGCAACAATAACTGAGTACAGACATAAGTTGAACAAGTTTGCCTTAAGAAGGCTAGCACAAACTGGGATACAGATCGAAAGAGGCACAGGCCTCCTGCCTGGGATCCTCCTAAACTACTCCTGGTCGTCGTCAGCGGCCTGCACATAGTAGTAGGCACCTCCGGTGTAGTAGGAGTCATCATCGACGGTGGCGTCTGGCTCCTGGGCTCCAGCATCTGGTTGCGACAACCAGGAAGAAAGGAAAGGGGGGGAAGGGGGAGAAAAGCAACCGTGAGTACTCATCCAAAGTACTCGCAAGCAAGGATCTACACTACTTATGCATGGGTATCTGTGTAAAGAGCAATATCGGTGGACTGAACTGTAGAATGCCAGAATAAGAGGGGGATAGCTAATCCCATCGAAGACTACGCTTCTGGCAGCCTCCATCTTGCAGCATGTAGAAGAGAGTAGATGATAAGTTCACCAAGTATCATCGCATAGCATAGACCTACCCGGCGATCCTCTCCTTGTCGCCCTGTGTGAGAGCGATCAGTGAGTTATATCTGGCACTTGGAAGGGTGTGTTTTATTAAGTATCCGGTTCTAGTTGTCATAAGGTCAAGGTACAACTCCGGGTCGTCCTGTTACCGAAGATCACGGCTATTTGAATAGATAAACTTCCCTACAGGGGTGCACCACATTACCCAATGCGCTTGATCCCCTTTGGACGGACACACTTTGCTGGGTCATGCCCGGCCTCGGAAGATCAACACGTCGCAACCCCACCTAGGCAAAACAGAGAGGTCACCACGCCGGTCTAAATCCTATGCGCGTAGGGGTCTGGGCCCATCGCCCATTGCACACCTGCACGTTGCGTGGGCGGCCGGAGAGCAGACCTAGCAACCTCCATTACAAAGGAAGTTGCGTTACTGGTCCAACCCGGCGCGCGCCGCTCAGTCGCTGACGTCAAGAAGGCTTCGGCTGATACCACGACGTCGATTGCCCATAACTGTTCCCGCGTAGTTGGTTAGTGCGTATAGGCCAGTGGCCAGACTCAGATCAAATACCAAGATCTTGTTAAGCGTGTTATTATGAAGTAACCGCGAATGCCGACCAGGGCCAGGTCCACCTCTCTCCTAGGTGGTCTCAACCTGCCCTGTTGCTCCGCCACAAAGTAACAGTCGGGGGCCGTCGGGAACCCAGGCCCACCTCTATCGGGATGGAGCCACCTGCCCCTTCAGCCCTCATCTCCAAACAGTATCATCAGTAATGTAACAGTATAAAGTATATAACATATGCCCGTGATCACCTCCCGAAGTGATCACGGCCCAGTAGTATAGCATGGCAGACGGACAAGAGTGTAGGGCCACTGATGGAATACTAGCATCCTATACTAAGCATTTAGGATTGCAGGTAAGGGTAACAACTATAGCAACAATGACAGGCTATGCAGCAGAATAGGATTAATCGAAAGCAGTAACATGCTACACTACTCTAATGCAAGCAGTAGAGAGAAGGAATAGGCGATATCTAGTGATCAAGGGGGGGGCCTGCCTGGAAGCTCAGCCGAGAAGGAGGGGTCGTCAACACCGTAGTCGTACTGGGTAGCAGCGGCGTCGGTCTCGGTGTCTAACGAGAGAAGAGGGGGAAGAACAATAAATATAATGCAAACATAAGCATGGCGGTGCATGACAAGACAATGCACGGTGCTAGGTGTGCCCTAACGCGGTAGGAGGTGATACCGACGAAGGGGGGAAACATCCGGGAAAGTATCCCCGGTGTTTCGCGTTTTCGGACAGATGAACCGGAGGGGGAAAGTTGCGTGTTCTCTATGCTAGGGATGTGTGGCGGACGAACGGACTGCGTATCCGGATTCGTCTCGTCGTTCTAAGCAACTTACATGTACAAAGTTTTTCCATTCGAGTTACGATTTATTTTATATTAATTTTTAAAGTTTTAATTCACTTTTGGAATTAACCAATTTAATTTAAATACAAACAGGTTTACTGCATCAGCATGATGTTAGCGGCCAACAGTCCGTTTGACTGGGTTATCTTATGTGTGGGTCCCGGTTGTCATAGACTACAACTAATTAAGAGTTAGTTATTTTAGTTAGCAGGCTAATTAAGTTTAATTAGTTATCTAAACAAAATTAATTAAGTTAATTAATTAATGAATTAACTAGTTTTCATTTACTTTTTATCTTCCCCTTTTTTTAACAGGGGCTCGGCCCCTCTGGTCATTGACCCAGCCCAACCGGGGCGGGTAAACGGGCGATGGGCGCCGTGTTATCGGACGGAACCCCGGGGGTGCGGGTGTGGCTGGAGTGGAGCCCCGGGGCGCTGGACGCCGGAGCGAGCGGGGAGCGGCGAGCTGGGAGGCGGTGTCGCAGGAGCGGACGGCCGGCGTGGCCACAATGTGGCAGGGCGAGCTGGAGCAGGGAGCTAATCGGGGCAGGGCGCGCTAGTGGGCGCCGGGTGCAGGCGCGTGCGGTAGGGAATGACGCGGCGTCGAGCGCGCGCGTGCGTGCGAGGCGGGACGGTGCGGGGCCGTGGTCGTGCAGCGCAGGCGACGAGCGAGGAAGGCCGGGGTGGGGCGCGGCGGTCGGTTGGAGCGGGGTTCGCTAGCGGGACAGAGGGAGTGGACGGGAAGGCCGATGCGCGGACGCGTCCGACAGCAGCAGGACGAACGCGACGTGCGGGGAGGCACGAGCGAGCGCGCGGGACGGTGGTTGCAGCAGCGGGAGGGAGAATGCGTGTGTGGGCGCGAGAAAGAGGAGAAGGAGGGGGCCTCACGAGGTAGTTGTAGGGCAATGGCAGCGGGGCTTGGGGAGGAGGACGGAGACGCGCGATGGTGAGGCAGCAGGGCGACGGTGGTGGTGCTCCGGTGAGGGGCGTCGAGGAGGGCGACGTGCGTCGAGGCGATGGGGTCAGAAGCGGCTCCTGGCTCGGGGTGGTTTGGCGAGGTCCAGGCGGAACGAGGCATCGACGGTGAGCGCCGGCGACGGGGTTCGCGACGGTAGGGCGATGAGGTCGGCCCGATCCGATCTGGATCGAGGGAAGAAGGGGAGGCGAGTGGGGGAAGTGGGGTGACCGGGGGGTTAGGGTTTCGGGACGGGGCGGATAAGGTGAGCGGGGGGGCGGGGGGGGGGGAGGCCTGGGCCAGTGGGCTGGCCGGCTGGGCCGTCTGGCCCGGTTGGCCGGGGGGGGGGGGCTTTTTCCTTTTATTTTGTTTTCTGGTTTTCTTTTCTTTTTAGTCTTTTCTTATTGCTTTTCTGTTCTATTAAATTCTAGTTTTTATAAAATACAAAAGTTGTATCTAAAATAGCATTCATAATTATGCCACTACCACAATTAACTTGGCACCTAAAATAAAATAGTTTAAAATTGTTTACTACTCCCTCCGTTCCTAAATATAGGGTGTATAGTTTTTGGCACAGAAATTAAAAAACGCACGTGGAGGGAAAATTTCACAAGTTTTGGGCGAGATTACACCTGACTAATTGACATGAGAAAATAGAGGAGCTTGCCTAATATAGGGAAATGTAATCAAATCCTTAAAAAAATATCCAAACGAGTGGTGCAACATAATACACCTTATATTTTGGAGGTTTTCTCAAAAATCTATACACCTTATATCAAGGAACGGAGGGAGTATTTTAAAAGCAATTAAATAATGGTGTTGCTACTGTTTCATTCATTTTAGAGTACTTAACCATTTCTTAAAAGTGTGGTTTCTCCACCATTATTAGCTAGGATTATTTGTCACAAATAGAAGATTTTAGTTTTAATGTTTGAAAACTTTTGCCGTTTGACTTGATTTTGAATTTTGAATTCGAACGGGATTGAATCAACGCGAGATTAATGACAGTAACCGAGGTGAGTGGCATCATTAACAGAGGTTCACTGTAGCTTAATTATCCGGGCGTCACACTTCTGATGTGCTTTATCTTCACACCAAAGTTAGTTGAAGCCCTCGAGGGAGATCGTTTGAAGACTTCCTGCAGTTCATGTTTGTAAGTGACAATGTGCACCCATGTGTAACGAGAGAAATCATCAACAATAACAAAGCCATATAGAGATGCATCATTTGTAACTGCTGAATAATGATTAGGACCAAAGAGATCCATGTGAAGCAATTCAAATGGTCGAGTGGTAGTCATGATAGTCTTCGCTGGATGTTTGGCCTTGGTCATCTTTCCAGCTTCACAGGCTCCGCACAAGTGATCCTTGAGGAATTTGACATTGTCAATGCCAATGACATGCTTCTTATTCGCGAGCGTGTGCAGATTCCTCATGCCAGCATGACCAAGTCGTCGATGCCATAGCCAGCCTTCTGAAGCTTTTGCAAGTAGACATATAGCTGGTTGTGGTCCTGTAGAGAAATCAACAATATACAGATCTCCTCTCCTAAAGCCTTCGAAGACTTTGGAATTGTCAGCTTCCATGATCACAACACACCGATACTTGCCAAAGATAACAACCATATCAAGATCACAAAGCATTGAGACTGACATGAGGTTGTATCCTAAGGACTCGACAAGCATGACTTTGTCCATGTGTCGATCCTTTGAGATCGCAACCTTACCTAGACCCAATACCTTGCTTTTTCCTTTGTCAGCGAAGATGATATGCTTCAGATGCGATGGAGATAAGGGAACATCCATCAATAGATTCTTGTCACCAGTCATGTGATTTGTACATCCACTATCGAGGACCCACTCATTGGCTTTGGGTTGATCATCCTGCAGATGAATTAGTGCAGCTTACGAACTCATATACTTCATCAGTGAAGAATATGATATCAATTTCATCAGATCAATTTCAAGCAATAGAACAGATAAAACAGTATAAGGATGTGAGAAATGAGGATTCATTTCTTCATGAATAGCCTGCGTCCTTTCAGGCAATTTCAGGTCTCCAGCAAATTCTTTAGACGTTTGAGCATGTCTGGAGACCTGACCCTGCATAAGAGATTAGTTCTTTTTCTTCACCACCCACATCTGAAGGGGTGGCAAAGAGTTCATCACTCTGCGAGCTCCATATGAGAAAGGTGGCATAGAAGCCAGTCCACTTTGTTTCACATAAGAGGAGTTAGGGTAAGCATATGAATAAGCAGAGGAATTCTTCGAGGACTTATGAACATAATGGTTTGAAGAATAATGCACATATTCATAGCCCTTAGATCTTTCCTGCGAAACAAAAGTGTTAGCACGATGATGTTCATATGAGGACTTCGATCCTTTTGAGGAATTTGATCCACGTGAGGAGTTTGGTCCGTATGATGACTTGGATCCATATGAAGAGTTTGGTCCATATGAAGAATTTGATCTGGGGTTCCTATTCTTCACAGGTGGTGTCATGATGACATTCACCTGAAGACTTTCAAGGCACCTTTTGGGAACCCAGATTTTCTTCATAGGGGAATCGTTCCTGCAGTTAGTGCCAACATATCTAGGAAATACTTCACCATTTTGATTTTTGAACAGTTTATAGTTGGAGTCAAATGACTCATAAAAAGAATGAGGAGATTCACATGTAAAGCCAGATAAAGTAGATGGATCTACTGGAGGTCCCTTTGCAGCAACCCATGAGGTTTTGGGGTACTGCTCAGGCTTCCAATATGTTCCATCGGCATTGATTTTCCTCTCAAAGGCAATACCCTCTTTTCTAGGGTTCCTGTTGAGGATCTGCTTTTTAAGCACATCACAAAGAGTCTGATGCCCTTTGAGGCTTTTGTACATGCCTGTCATATACAATTCCTTTAGCCCTGCATCATCAGTGATACTAGCAATGTCCTCAGATGAGGAATTAGTGATAGCAGAGACAGGTGAAGAATTTGTAACATTAGAAGCATTTGAACATTCAGGTGAAAAATTAGCAGATTCACATTCAATGCACTTCAAACATGGAGGAATAAATTCTTCCTGAGCAGTGCTGATTTGTTGAGCAAGTAATGAATCACGCTCCTTCTGAAGATCTTCATAACTCACCCTTAGCTTTTCAAGATCTTGCTTTCTTTGAAGAAATTCATAAGAAATCTTCTCATGATCAGATAAGAGAGAGTTATGATGACTTTGAAGGGTGTCAAACTTAGACTGAAGTCTCTGAAGACTTTCAGCCAAAGCTTTCGACTGATCCATTTCTTCACCCAGCATATCATCGCTCTTATTTAGCATGTATTGAAATTTTTCCAAAGCTCTTTGTTGTTTAGTGTCAAGGGAAGCAAGTTTGACATAACGGGGTCCAAATTCATCACCAGATTCATCATCACTGGACTCGGATAGGTAGCATTTAGTTACCTTAGCACCTTTTGCCATAAGGCATGGTGTAGAAGAAGATGATTCTGGTTCAAATGTCATCGCTTTGAGAGATTCCTTGAAGTCCTCAAACCAAGGATCATGACGGGTTCGATGACCTTCATAGACCTCAGAGAGACGGTCCCAGATAAGCTTTGCATGATCGAGATGCATGATATCCCTGAACTGATTTTGAGACAGGCAGGAGCAGATGACGTCCTTCACCGTGAGGTTGAGAAGAGTGTACTTGCAAATGTCGTCAGCTTCCGCCATCTTGCACAGATCGGTAAGACCAATCTCGGTGACGGTCCACAGCTCGCTGTTCATTGCCATGAGGCGCTTCTTCATCATGGCCTTCCACTTGGGATACTCGTGACCGTCAAAGATGGGGCATGACACGGTCTTCATTCATGTGGTCGACATAACTAAAACTCCATGCGGTTAAACCAAAATCACACAGAACAAGGGAGTACCTTGCTCTGATACCAATTGAAAGTGCGTTAAGTCGACTAGAGGGGGGTGAATAGGCGATTTTTATGAATTCTTCACTGAGGAATTTCAGGGTGAGGAAATTCCTAAGCGAAGAACTACTTGCAGCGGAATAAGTACTCAGATGCATACATTACAGAACATAAACATGGACATCATGATGAAATGAATATAGACACAGAGTACAGGAAGCGTAAGCACAGGATACAACAGGATGAAGATACACAGACTGAAGAAATTGAACTGAGGAAATTGAGAAAGTCTTCAGTCAAAGTCTTCAGACAGATATGAACAAGCACACAACACAGTTATGAGGAAATGAAAGAGTTGAGGAAATAGAACTAGTAGGCTTGGTGAAGATAATGATTTGGTAGGCCAGTTCCAACTGCTGTGACAGTTGTCCGTCTGGTTGGAGCGGCTAGGTATTTAAATCTGAGGACACACAGTCCAGGACACACAGTCCTCACCGTATTCTCCTTGAGCTAAGGTCACATAGACCTCGCCCAATCACCCGTGGTAAGTCTTCAGGTGACTTCCAAACCTTCACAAACTCGGTCACTTGGCGATCCACAATTTCCTCTTGGATGCTCTAGACCATGACGCCTAACCGTCTGGAAGATGCACAGTCTTCAAAGGTAGCAAGCGTCAGATCGACGCATGATCAATCTCTTAAGTGATGCTCAATCACTTTGGGTTTGTAGGTGTTTGGGTTTGGGTTTTCCTCACTTGATGATTTTCGCTCAAAGTCCTCGGAGGATGGGATGCTCTCAAATGACAAGTGTTAGTTTCTCTCGGAGCAGCCAACCAGCTAGTAGTTGTATAGGGCGGCTATTTATAGCCTAGGGAGCAGCCCGACATGATAAGACATAAATGCCCTTCAATGATATGACCGTTAGGTGGGTAGATATTTTGGGACAGCTGGCGCGTAGCACAGCAACGGTCGGATATTTGAGGCTCAAATTACTCAGGGCTATCATATTCCTCACTTGTAGGCAATCTGCACTGGCAAATTCCTATCTCCTCAGTCAGAACAAATTCCTCGGAGACCAGAAGAACTTCGTCTCTGTCACTGAAGAAATTTGACTGAACTGTATGAGATTTCCAATGGCTTCACTTGGAGGGATTGGTAGGTGTAGGATTTGGAGTTGAGCATCACATGGAATTTTTTTGTTAGTATTTCCTCGACCCCCTTTAACAGTACGGTGTTTCCTATGACTCAAGAAAGAGAAAATGAAACTAAGAAAACAAAAGTCTTCACGCTTCATGTTCCTTGAATGAATACCAAGTCTTCAAGGTCACACGAATTTCTTCACTTTCAAAGTCTTCAGAAAGTCTTCAGAAATCCAAAGTCTTCAGTCGAAGAACTTCAATTTTAGGGGTCGACTTTCTCTGTAAATATCAAACTCCTTATAGACTTATAGACCTGTGTACACTCACAAACACATCAGTCCCTTAACCTATAAGTCTTCAATACACCAAAATCACTCAGGGGCACTAGATGCACTTACACTAAATAACTAAATCGAATAAAAACCGAAAAAACAGATCTAGGGTTTTTAAAAGAAAACCGATCGGTTTTTACCTAACCAAAAAAAACCACGGCGGCGGATCCGGCGAAATCTACGGCGGCGGCGACGGCGGGCGGCACGTGCGGCGGGCGGTGGCGCGGCAGCGGGAGGCGGCGCGTGCGGCGGGCGGCGGCAGCGGGCGGCGGCGCTAGGGTTCGGGTGCGCGGGCGGGCTGGCAGCTCGGGCGGGCCTCGGCGGCTCATAAGGCCTGAGCGCGGATAGAGTCCGGCTCGGGCACGGCCCAAGGTCGGTTCTTTTTTTTAAGATTCCGCCGAGAAAAATCCTAAATAAACAAAAATAAAAATCTAACAATTCCAAAAACAATCTTCACCGTCTTAATAAAAAATTTATAATAAAGTGAACATTTTCTTGGCCTAAAAATGCAATTTTGAAAAATGCATATTTTTCTAATGCAAACAAAATAGCGATAAAATCCAAATAAAATTATTTATTTGATTTTAACATTTTCCTCCAATATTTCATTTGTTTTGGAGAAATCATATTATCTCCTCTCATATATTTTTAATATGAAATACTTTTTAGAGAGAAAAATAATTAAAACCAAAATGATCCCCGTTTCAATATTTGAAAAAATTTCAAATATGAAAATAATAAAATCCCCAACTCTCTCCGTGGGTCCTTGAGTTGCTTAGGATTTTTAGGATCACTACCAAAATGCAAATAAAATATGATATGCATATGATGGCCTATGAATAACATTCCAAATTGAAAATTTGGGATGTTACACAGTAGCTCATATTAAGTGCTCCCCACAGCTTAATTAGCCGGTACGGTGATACAAGCATATAGACCGTATGATCTGTGATCAGATGCCACATGCGTAGTACTTGTATTTCTGCACAGTCCCCAAACTCTTTGAGGCCTATATTGCAAAAACATTCAAACTTCCTATTGTGAGCCGTTAGATCTCCTGGGAACTCGTATCACCGTAGAATCAACGGTGTGGGAGCACCTCATATTCTCCCATGTGAGAAAACATGAGGTGCTCTTGCAGCTTGGATGCTACGGTGATACGAGCTTCGAGGTCGTTCGATCTGAGATCCAATGGCATCTGAGCAGTCTTTGTGCTTGTGAGCAGTGCCTAAACTCTTTGGTGGCTTTTCTGCAAAAAAACATTCGAACCACCCAGGAGTTGTTGGATCACAGATCCAACAGCTCCGAAGAGCTTGTATCACCACAGCATCTAAGGTGTGGTAGCACATGATATTCTTACATACAAGAGAATATGAGGTCCTCCCTCATCTTAGATGCTACGATGATATGAGCTTCGAGGTTGTTGGATATGGGATCCAAGGGCATCTGAGTAGTTTTTGTACAAAGTGTGTGCAGTTCTCAAACTCATTAAGGTTCCCTGTAAAAATATTAAGACATCCCGTGATCTGCTATATCTCAGATCTACAAGCTCCAAGGAACTCATATCAGCATATAGCATCTAAGGTGTGGGGGCACGTGGTATTCTCCGGGGGGGTGCACAACCCAACGGTGTTTGGGAGGGTGGGGACAAATATAATGTTCAAAAAATATAATCTAAACAATCCTAAACAGAGCTTCACAATTCTATCTAAGTTCGAGGGGTTAACCCCCGACAATCTACATAGCTCTGCCTATGCAAGAGGTGTAGTGTGAGCATCTATGTGAGAGAGAGACGACGTGAAAAAGCGAGGTCAATCGAGTCATTTATAGAGGGAGAGATCGAGTGAGTGTAGCCTAGCGTACACTCGAATGTTAAATACGATACACCGAGATATCATGCGGCAAAGCTGTGGTGAGGACTGGAGGGAGATAGTTACCGAGAGAGTGGCCTAGATAGACTTTGTGTGTGGGCGCACCGTGAAGGTGTTTTACAAAGGCACCACATGTGTCTTGAGAGAGAGAGGGAGCGTTTGTCATGGAGGGGACAACGAGGTTGTGTGTGAGAAATGCATTTGTTGAGAGTGTGAGGGCGGGATTGACATAAATGGAGATCGAGACGTGAAGATAAACAATGAGCGCGTGTGTGTCGGATACAAATAGCTCTATTAACAAAGAAATGAACATCAATCGATACATTAAGTATGTGTGGTGGTGGGGGGGGGGTCGATGGAGAGACCTAAACACAACATTTGCATGTATGTAGTACTAGACTTAATATTCATGTTTCAGTTTACTGTGCATTTTAAATATTGAATTGAGGACCATGCATGGCTTACATTTTACTCCCTTCGTTCCTAAATATTTGTCTTTTTAGAGATTTCAAATGGACTGCCACATACGGATGTATATAGACATATTTTAGAGTGTAGATTCACTCATTTTGCTTCGTATGTAGTAACTTGTTGAAATCTCTAAAATACAAATATTTAGGAAGAGAAGGAGTATTTTTTAATTCTTGTCATACATGCATGGTCTGGAAAAATAGATGCACTATACTTACTGGATTGTTGTTGTATTCATGTGTGTGTGTGTGTGTGTGGTCATATGCTTGATACATACAAAGTTTTCACACCACCATACCGTTCATCTTTTAAATTTGAATTTGCAATGAAAAACTTACTAGGGATACCATGAAATGTGAAATCCACGTTGAGATCACTATCACACAAACACTCTAATTCAAGAACTCGTCATAAATCAATTATTGTGCCTTTTGGAATGACCAGTTATTTGCACGGAAAATACGTGCATTGTAATACATATAGATTCGTTCGGCAATTTAAAAGATTCCTTTCGTATTCTCGAATGGTAGCACCCGACGGCGTACCAGCCAGACCCGGGCTCATGTTGATCCTAAAAAAAAGGACCAGGGCTCGTGTCCTTCTGGTGGCGTGCGTAGTACGCACATTAGCCAACCCCAACCCCTCGGGCCTCCGTGTTTCGAGTCGAAATATCTGGCGGCCAGAATTCCAGCCCTAGGAAATTCCCCTCATGTCCTCGGTCCATAATGACTACCGATGATCAATGGAGAGATGCTTTAGTAACTAGACCACGTTACCTACCGTGCCGAGCACGGTTCAATTCCCTCGGTCACTGCTACCCAAGGTTACCCGTCAACTCCATTGCCTAGTATTAATAGTACTACACCAGGATGAGCACATAATTGAGCCCCGTTTGTTCGTGCCTAGTACTAGAGTTACTATATCAGGCAATGCACTAGTACGAAGGGATTATCCTTTAACTATGCATATATAACTTGTCTGAAATCTAACTAAGCAAAATGTTTGACCAAATCTTTTCTTAAGAAATATTAACATCTACAACAGTAAAGATGTATTGCTCGAAAATTTATTTCATGATGCAGGTTATGATATTGTTTCGAATCCTGGATTTTAAATTTTAGAAAATCCAAAAGTGACATAAAATTCATGAGACTAAGCATGGTCTCGTGATATGGCACTTCTACTTCTTGAGCTTGCATTGGTTTTTTCCTTTGAAGAGGAAAGGGTGATGTAGCACAGTAGAGATAAGTATTTCCCTTGGTTAAGAACCAGGGTATCAATCTAGTAGGAGAAATGCGCAAGTCCCCAATAGATGCACCGACACAAAAAATCAAACACTTGAACCCAATGCGATAAAGGGGGTTTTCCCTTCACGGTCAATTGCAAAGGTGAGATCTAATAGAGATAGATAAAACTAAATAAAAGATAAAACATTTTTTGTTTTTTTGGGTTTATAGATCTGAAAATAAAAGATTGCAAAATTGTATATCGGAAACAAATATGATGGAAAATAGACCCGAGGGCCATAGGGTTCACTAGATGCTTCTCTCTTGAAGGTAAATAATGCGACGGGTGAAAAATTACTGTCGAGCAATTGATAGAAAAGCGCAAAGTTATGACGATATCCAAGGCAATGGTTATGAATGTAGGCATCACGTCTGTGTCAAATAGACCGACTCCTACCTGCATCTACTACTATTGCTCCACACATCGACCGCTATCCAGCATGCATCTGGAGTATTAAGTTCATAAAGAACGGAGTAACGCCTTAAGTAAGATGACATGATGTAGAGGGATAAACTCAAGCAATATGATGAAAACCCCATCTTTTTATCCTCAATGGCAACAATGCAATACATGTCTCGCTACCCCTACTTTTGTCACTGGGTGAAATCACGCAAGATTGAACCCAAAACTAAGCACCTCTCCCATTGCAAGAAAAACCAATCTAGTTGGCCAAACCAAACTGATAATTCGAAGAGAAATACAAAGATATCAAATCATGCATATAAGAATTCAGAGAAGATTCAAATAATATTCATAGATAAGCTGATCATAAATCCATAATTCATTAATCTCGACAAACACACCGCAAAAGAAGATTACATCGGATAGATTTCCAAGAACATCGAGGAGAAAATGGTATTGAGAATAAAAGAGAGAGAAGAAGCCATCCAGTTACTAGCTATGGACCTGTAGGTCTGAGGTAAACTACTCACGCTTCATCGGAAGGGCAACAGGGTTGATCTAGACACCCTCCGTGATCGAATCCCCCTCTGGCAGGATGCTGGAAAAGGCCCCAAGATGGGATCTCATGGGAACAGAAGGTTGCGGTGGCGGAAAAGTATTTTTGTCGATGCCTCTGAGGGTTTTGGAATATATGTGAATATATAGGACGAAGAAGTATGTCAGGGGACTCCCGAGGGGGCCACAAGGTAGCCCCCACCCTAGGGCACGCCCTCCACCCTTGCCGCCGCCTGGTGGGTCTTCTGGCTTGGACTCCAAGTCATCTGGGTGTCTTTTGGTCCAAGAAAAATCATCGTAAAGTTTAATTCCGTTTGGACTCCGTTTCATATTCTTTTTCTATGAAACTCAAAAACAAGGAAAAAACAGAAACTGGCACTAGGCTCTAGGTTAATAAGTTAGTCCCAAAAATAATATAAAATAGCATAATAATGCACATAAAACATCCAAATAGATAATAAAATAGCATGTAACCATTAAAAATTATAGATACGTTGGAGACGTATCAAACATCCCCAAGATTAATTCCTGCTCGTCCTCGAGTAGGTAAATGATAAAAACAGAATTTTTGATGTGGAATGCTATCTAACATATTTATCCATGTATTTTTCTTTATTGTGGCATGAATGTTCAGATCCATAAGATTCAAACCAAAGTTTAATATTGACATAAAAAGAATAATACTTCAATCATACTAATAAAGCAATCATGTCTTCTCAAAATAACATGGACAAAGAAAGTTATCCCTACAAAATCATATAGTCTGGCTATGCTCCATCTTCATCACACAAAGTATTAAATCATGCACAACCCTGATGACAAGCCAAGCAATTGTTTCATACTTTTGATGTTCTCAAATTTTTTCAACTTTCACGCAATACATGAGCGTGAGCCATGGATATAGCACTATAGGTGGAATAGAATATGGTGGTTGTGGAGCAGACAAAAAGAAGGAGATAGTCTCACATCAACTAGGCGTATCAACGGGCTATGGAGATGCCCATCAATAGATATCAATGTGAGTGAGTAGGGATTGCCATGCAACGGATGCACTAGAGCTATAAGTTTATGAAAGCTCAAAAAGAAACTAAGTGGGTGTGCATCCAACTCGCTTGCTCAAGAAGACCTAGGGCAATTTGAGGAAGCCCATCGTTGGAATATACAGGCCAAGTTCTATAATGAAAAATTTCCACTAGAATATGAAAGTGACAACATAGGAGACTCTCTATCATGAAGATCATGGTGCTACTTTGAAGCACAAGTGTGGAAAAAGGATAGTACATTGCCCCTTCTCTATTTTCTCTCATTTTTTTATTTTTTTATGGTGGGCTTCTTTGGCCTCTTTTATTTTTTGTAAAGTCCGGAGACTCATCCCAACTTATGAGGGAATCATAGCTTCCATCATCCTTTCCTCACATGGGACAATGCTCTAATAATGATGATCATCACACTTTTATTTACTTACAACTCAAGAATTACAACTTGATACTTAGAACAAAATATGACTCTATATGAATGACTCCGATGGTGTACCAGGATGTGCAATGATCTAGCATAGCAAATGACATCAAATAACGGACAAGCCATGTAAACATCATGCTAGCTATCTTACGATCATGTGAAACAATATGACAATGATGGAACTGTCATAATAAAACGGAACAGTGGAAGTTGCATAGCAATATGTCTCAGAATGGCTATGGAAATGCCATAATAGGTAGGTATGGTGGCTGTTTTGAGGAAGGTATAAGGTGAGTGTAAGGCACCGGTGAAAGTTGCGCGGTACAAGAGAGGTTAGCAATGGTGGAAGGGTGAGAGTGCTTATAATCCATGGACTCAACATTAGTCATAAATAACTCACATACTTATTGAAAAAAAAAATCTATTAGTCATTGAAACAAAGTACTACGCGCATGCTCCTAGGGGGATAGATTGGTAGGAAAAGACCATCGCTCGTCCCCGACCGCCACTCATAAGGAAGACAATCAATAAATAAATCATGCTCCAACTTCATCACATAACGGTTCACCACACGTGCATGCTATGGGAATCACAAACTTTAACACAAGTATATCTACAATCCACAATTACTCACTAGCATAACTCTAATATCACCATCTTTATATCTCAAAACAATCATAAGGAATCAAACTTCACATAGTATTCAATGCACTTTATATGAAAGTTTTTATTATATCCCTCTTGGATGCCCATCATATTAGGAGAAATTCATAACCAAAGCAAATTACCATGTTGTTTAGAGATACTCTCAAAATAATATAAGTAAATCATGAGAGTTCAACAATTTCTATAAAATAAAGTCACTGCCGTGCTCTAAAAAGATATAAGTGAGGTACTAGAGCAAAATTGCCTAGCTCAAAAGATATAAGTGAAGCACATAGAGTATTCTAATAAATCACGATTCATGCATGTCCCTCTCAAAAGGTGTGTACAGAAAGGATGATTGTGACAAACTAAAAAGCAAGGACTCATATAATACAAGACGCTCCAAGCAAAACACATATCATGTGGTGAATAAAAATATAGCATCAAGTAAATTTACCGATAGACGAAGACGAAAGAGGGGATGCCATCCGGGGCATCCCCAAGATTAGGCTCTTGGTTGTCCTAGAATTTTACCTTGTGGTGCCTTGGGCATCCCCAAGCTTATGCTCTTGCCACTCCTTATTCCATAGTCCATCAAATCTTTACCCAAAACTTGAAAACTTCACAACACAAAACTCAACAGAAAACTCATGAGATCCGTTAGTATAAGAAAATAAAGTCACCACTTTTGGTACTGTTGTGAACTCATTCTTCATTTATATTGGTGTACTATCTACTAAATTACAACTTCTCCATGGTTCAGACCCCCCTATACTACCCATAGATTCATCAAAATAAGATAACAACACACAGAAAACATAATCTGTCAAAAACAGAACAATCTGTGGTAATCTGTAAACTTTGAATACTTCTGTAACTCCAAAAATTCCAAAACAATTAGGACAACCTCGGAAATTTGTATATAAATCTTGTGTATAAAATTCAGATCAAAAGCATGCTCCTATGATTTTTGAAAATTATTTTACTGGGTGTAAAAGTTTCTGTTTTTCAGCAAGATCAAATCAACTATCACCATAAGCCATCCCAAAGGTCTTACTTGGCCCAAACACTAATTATAACATGAAAAAAAATCTAACCAGAGGCTAGATGAAAAATTTATTGAAAAACAGAACCAAAAAAGCAAGAACAAAAATAAAATTGGGTTTCCTCCCAACAAGCGCTTTTCTTTAAATTCTTTTAGCTAGGAGTTGAGATTTTGATGATGCTCACATGAAAGACAAGAATTGAAGCACAAAGAGAGCATCACATAACATGTGAAAAACACATCTAAGTCTAACATACTTCCTATGCATAGGCATCTTATAGGCAAAACAAATTATCAAGGCAAGCAAAAACTAGCATATGCAAAGAAGAAGAAAGGAACAATAGCAATCTCAACATAACGAGAGGTAATTTAGTAGCATGAAGATTTCCACAGCCATATTTTCCTCTCTCATAATAATTACATGTAAGATCATAATCAAATTTAACAATATAGCTACCACATAAAATATTCTCTTCATGATCCACATGCATGCAAAGTTGACACTCTTCCAATATAGTGGGATTATCATAAAACAAAGTCATGACTTCTCCAAGCCCACTTTTATCAAAAAATCATAAGATTGATCATTCTCCAAAGTGGTGGGATCATTATTAACTAGAGTTGACACTCTTCCAAACCCACTTTCAATATTGTAGCAAACATATTCATCATGAGGCTTAAATAAATGTTCAAGATCATAAGAAGCATTATCACCCCAATCATGATCATTGCAATAAGTAGCGGACATAGCAAAACTAGCATCCCCAAGCTTGGGGTTTTGCATGTTGTTAGCACAATTAACAGTAATAGAATTTTAAAAACATCATTGCAATCATGCTTTTGATTCAAGGAACTATCAAGTATGGGTGCAATAGCAATAATCTCATGTTTAACATAAGGAACCATAGCAAATTCATCTCCATAAATATTGGCATCATGGCCATAAGAATAGCAAGCATCATGTTCATCAAGGGATATTTCAATCAAATCATCGGAATCATAATTATCTATAGAGTCATGCAGATCATTATTTTGTTCCAAAGCAATGGTCATTCTCTCAATAAATTCTTTGACATAGACATTATGAGCATAGTTTTCATAGCAATATTTAAGTATGTCAAAATTTTCAGATTTGTAGAGAGTAATATCATACTTTTCATGAAAGAAGCAACTTCATAAGCACCCCTAAAAGCAACAAATTCTTCAATTTGTTCGATATCATAGTAACTGTAAACAACCTTTTCATAAGAAGATAAGATTTCATTTATCATTAAACTCACATAGATAGGGAAGGTGTTTTTTAGGGTTCTTAGAGCAACAAGTAAAATCACAAAGTTCACAAAGATTCCAAGCATAACATAACAAACAATTTATTTGATTCCATAAGAGTCTCCCTTTTTCAGACAAACGATGATGCACAAAATGAGCATGCTCATCTAAAGATTTTCCCTCAACTAAACTAGTAGGGGTATCAGCATGAGCACATATGGATCAAAGATGATCCAAGTAGAAAACTTTAAGTGGATCCACATCAATAGATTTTTAGCAAGCAAAGATGCAAGCAAATAGAAGGCACATGGCAACACAAGTGAAGATAGCAAACGAGCAAAAAGGCATACAGAAAGAAGGGCGAATAAAAAGGCAAATCTTTTTGTATTTTTCTGAAAACATTTTAGAAGTGGGGGAGAGGAAAACGAGAGGCAAATGGAAAATAATGTAATGCAAGAGAAGAGAGTTTATGATGGGTACTTGGTAGGCTTCACGTAGATCTCCCTAGCAACGGAGCTAGAAATTCTTCCTGCTACTTCTTGAGCTTGCGTTGGTTTTTCCCTTGAAGAGGAAAGGGTGATGCAACACATTAGAGATAAGTATTTCCCTCAGTTAAGAACCAAAGTATCAATCCAATAGGAGAAACACACAAGTCCCCAATAGATGCACCTACACAAACAATCAAACTCTTGAACCCAACGCGATAAAGGGGTTGTCAATCCCTTCATGGTCAATTGCAAAAGGTGAGATCTGATAGAGATAGACAAAACTAAATAAAAGATAAAATATTTTTTGGTTTTTTTGGTTTATAGATCTGAAAATAAAAGATTGCAAAATAGTAGATCGGAAACAAGTATGATGGAAAATAGACCCGGGGCCATAGGTTTCGCTAGAGGCTTCTTTCTTGAAGGCAAATAATACAATGGGTGAACAAATTACTCTCGAGCAATTGATAGAAAAGTGCAAAGTTATAACGATACCCAAGGCAATGATTATGAATATAGGGACCACGTCCGTGTCAAGTAGACCGACTCCTGCCTGCATCAACTACTATTACTCCACACATCGACCGCTATCGAGTATGCATCTAGAGTATTAAGTTCATAAAGAACAGAGTAACGCCTTAAGTAAGATGCCATGATGTAGAGGGATAAACTCAAGCAATATGATGAAAACCCCATCTTTTATCCTTGATGGCAATAATGCAATACGTGTCTCGCTACCCCTACTTTGTCACTGGGTGAAATCACGCAAGATTGAACCCAAAACTAAGCACCTCTCCCATTGCAAGAAAAACCAATCTAGTTGGCCAAACCAAACCGATAATTCGAAGACAAATACAAAGATATCACATCATGCATATAAGAATTCAGATAAGATTCAAATAACATTCATAGATAAGCTGATCATAAATCCACAATTCATCGATCTCGACAAACACACCGCGAAAGAGGATTACATCGGATAGATCTCCAAGAACATCGAGGAGAACATGGTATTGAGAATCAAAGAGAGAGAAGAATCCATCTAGCTACAAGCTATGGGCACGTAGGTCAGAGGTAAACTACTCACGCTTCATCGGAAGGGCAATAGGGTTGATGTAGATGCCCTCCGTGATCGAATCCCCCTCCGGCAGGATGCTAGAAAAGGCCCGAAGATGGGATCACACGGGAACATAAGGTTGCCGTGGCTGAAAAGTATTTTTGTGTACCTCCGAGGGTTTTGGAATACATATGAATATATAGGACGAAGAAGTAGGTTAGGGGACTCCCGAGGGGCCACAAGGTAGGGGGTGCGCCCCCTAGGGCGTGCCCGCCACCCTTGCCGCCGCCTCGTGGGTCTTCTGGCTTGGACTCCAAGTCCTCTGGGTGTCTTTTGGTCCAAGAAAAATCATCATAAAGTTTTATTCCGTTTGGACTCCGTTTGATATTCCTTTTCCACGAAACTCAAAAACAAGGAAAAAACAAAAAGTGGCACTGGGCTCTAGGTTAATAAGTTAGTCCAAAAAATAATAAATAGCATAATAATGCATATAAAACATCCAAAATAGATAATATAATAGCATGGAACAATAAAAAATTATAGATACATTGGAGATGTATCAGGCACAAATATGCTGTCGTAATTTCTTTTGTTCAATTTGAGACAAGCTGCTTATGAAAAGTTGCATAAATGAAGAGCAAGGTATTTTGGAACAAAGACCTGTCACATTAACACGAATAGTTTCACTATTCAAACCTTGGGTGTTTACGTGCTGCCACGAGTCCCGCTTCTCAATGACAGGTGCCATCCGAGCAAGTGTGTGAGTCGACGGGAGGAGTGCGAGCAGACCGCTCCGCCGGCTGACCGGAAGGCGTGCGAGCAGGCCGCTGCGCAGGCTCACCGGGAGGCGAACCCTTTGACCAGGATCCGCCACCCACCTTCATCCCAACTGCCCCCACTTTTAATGGTGCTGGCGCCGCAGTTTAAAATCACCCTCGCACTACCCGGTAACGCTACAATCTTCTCTCTCCCTCTCCGATTCTCCTGTCGTCTACCTCCAACAAGCCTGACCTAACGGTACGCCATGCCGCATCACAATGGGCTGCCCTTAGTCTTCCAGTTTCCCGATGAAGACACCGAGCCGGAGTCTCAAGAACATAAGGCGATTTGGGACGAGCTTGAATTGGCCTTGCGGGAAGACGCCGGGCCTGTCCTCGCTCCCGTTCCAGCTGCCGTCACTCAAATTGCGACAGCACCCATCCCCGTGGCATTAATGGGCTGGGAGCAGCACATTGTCGCCGAGCTTGATGCCACGGGGTTCCACAAGGTCCCCGCCAACTTTCACGCGCCTGTACATCGGCCAGCGCATGCGCCTGCGCGTGCAGTAACGCGCGAGCCCATGCCGGTGCCCATGCACCTGCCAGTGCATGCGCCTGCACTGATGCGCGCGCCCGTGCCCGTGCACACGAATGTCTCCGCCGCGCCGTTGCCAACACCTGTCCCCGTGCTGGTGCTAGTGCCCCCCTCAGTGGCATGGATCGCCGCCGTCGACCGCTTCCTTGCACCAACGCCAGTCGCCTCCACCCGCCAGTTGATTCGCTCCTGGAGACGAAAGTCCAGAACATTCTGGCCTTCCTTGAAGCTAGGGCCAACATCCAGGAGTACGGAACAATGTTGCAAGATGCTGCCGTCGCCGTCGATCAGTGGCCCGACGACACACATAGCACGTCAGAGGAGCTGCTTCACACCGCAAGACGCCCCCGCCGCCTCCGCGTAATCTAAATTTGCTATGAAAAACGTTCGGATTGCCATTCTTAAAATCCGAACATTTGGGATTTATCATTTCCGTTTATTTTAGTTCGATCATCGTATGAATGTAAAGTTGGAGTCAGACTGAATGAAATGTATGGTTTGATCGACTGGATGTTCTGCTAGAGCCGTATCAAATTAAATATAAAGCGTCATTAAGCCACATGTATTCCTTCTCACCACAAACATTTCATATTAAATAACACATCAATTCCAAATAGTTTTTTTAGGGAAGTCAATTCCAAATACTTGTAGGGCGCGACCAGTCCCCTTGTTCAAGCACTAGGCGATACATCTATTTATCCATGCATTTAATTATTACGGAGTAGTAGATAAATAGTACTACAACTAGCCCAACTTGTCTGTCACGGTCACTTTTGTTCCTAAACTTGTTACATGTATAATACTACTAGTACGTGAAACTGGTGTGGTAACTTTTGAACGGGTCCAGATATGGTCAACGGCAACACCGCCCACACATTCTTCGTGTTTGCCCGTGCGTCTAAACGTAGAAGGGGAGGAGAGAGAGAGAGCAGACATGGAACCCACTAGTAAGTGAAGGCGAATAGTACTCCTATGTGCTAACGAGCCGGTCCCACTAATGTACAAAAATTAATATTAAAACATGTTATCCATTAAATAGGTTGTGGTAATATAAAAACATTATATCAACAAAGGGGTGTACAACAAACGGTGCTACTATGTTCCCTATTGACGTGTGGCTTGAAGGCCCTGGTCGCATGTTCGATCCTCATCCTTTTTCATTTTAATTTATATATGGGTCCCAATTTGTTCCATGATAGGTGGGCCCCTCGGTGTGTAGTTTGTAGCACTTTAATTTTTGGGTCAAAATTTGTTCCATTACAGGTGGACTATTGGTGTGTAGTTTGTAGCTTATTTGTAATAATTAAAGAGAACAACAGAGTTTTTTGCAAAAATACCATGGTGCGACGTGGAAGGTGAGAAAGGGCGTGCGAGAGAGCGGTGACCGAGCCAGAGGGAAATCAATTGGGGGAGGTGCGGGGGTTGCAACGGTGTTTGGAGTAGTTGTGGGCCGAGTGCTACGGAAATATAATCTAAACCCACGGGAATAAATGCCTTCTCAAATTAATCCAAGGTTGGAGTCCCCCTCGCAATGTAAATAGCTCCGGCTCTGCGAGTGATGGAGAGGTAGCTTCATGTGTGGAAGATACGGCGTGAGAAAGAGAGGTCAATCAAGACATAGATAGATAGAGAGACAAAGTGAGTGTGGTTCGACATTCGTTAAAAAGATATATATATATATATATATATATATATATATATATATATGCTCCAATTGAGATTTTGGGAAGGGTGAGGGCTGTAAAAGAGAGCTTGAGAGACGATCATATCTGACGGAAATATGACCTAGAGGCAATAATAAAGTTCTTATATATATTTCCTTATATCATGATAAATGTTTATTATTCATGCTAGAATTGTATTAACCGGAAACTTAGTACATGTGTGAATACATAGACAAACAGAGTGTCACTAGTATGCCTCTACTTGACTAGCTCGTTGAATCAAAGATGGTTAAGTTTCCTAGCCATAGACATGAGTTGTCATTTGATTAAACGGGATCACATCATTAGAGAATGATGTGATTGACTTGACCCATTCCGTTAGCTTAGCACTTGATCGTTTAGTATGTTGCTATTGCTTTCTTCATGACTTATACATGTTCCTATGACTATGAGATTATGCAACTCCCGAATACCGGAGGAACACTTTGTGTGCTACCAAACGTCACAACGTAACTGGGTGATTATAAAGGTGCTCTACAGGTGTCTCTGATGGTGTTTGTTGAGTTGGCATAGATCGAGATTAGGATTTGTCACTCCGATTGTTGGAGAGGTATCTCTGGGCCCTCTCGGTAATGCACATCACTATAAGCCTTGCAAGCAATGTGACTAATGAGTTAGTTGCGGGATGATGCATCGAGTAAAGAGACTTGCCGGTAACGTGATTGAACTAGGTATTGAGATAACGACGATTGAATCTCGGGCAAGTAACATACCGATGACAAAGGGAACAACGTATGTTGTTATGCGGTTTGACCGATAAAGATCTTCATAGAATATGTGCGAGCCAATATGAACATCCAGGTTCCGCTATTGGTTATTGATTGGAGACGTGTCTCGGTCATGTCTACATAGTTCTCGAACCCCTAGGGTCCGCACGCTTAACGTTCGGTGATGATTGGTATTATGAGTTTATGTGTTTTGATGAACCGAAGGTAGTTCGGAGTCCCAGATATGATCACGGACATGACGAGGAGTCTCGAAATGGTCGAGACATAAAGATTGATATATTGGACGACTATATTCGGACACAGGAAGTGTTCTGGGTGATTTCGGAGAAAACCAGAGTGCCGGGGGGTTACCGGAACCCCCCCGGGGGAACTAATGGGCCACATGGGCCTTAGTGGAGAGAGAGGGCTAGCCAAGGGCAGGCCGTGCGCCCCCTCCCCCTTGGGTCCGAATTGGACTAGGAAGGGGGGCACCCCCTTTCCTTCTCCCTCTCCTCCTTCCTCCCCTTTCCTAGTAGGACTAGGAAAGAAGGAGTCCTACTCCTACTAGGAGGATGACTCCTCCCCTCCTTGGCGCGCCCTAGGGCCGGCCGGCCTCCCCCTTGCTCCTTTATATACGGGGGCAGGGGGCACCCTAGAACACAACAACAGACATTGTCTTAGCCGTGTGCGGTGCCCCCCTCCACCATAATCCACCTCGGTCAAATCGTTGCAGTGCTTAGGCGAAGCCCTGTGCCGGAAGCTTCATCATCACCGTCGTCACGCCGTCGTGCTGACGAAGCTCTCCCTCGACACTCAGCTGGATCAAGAATTCGTGGGACGTCACCGAGCCGAACATGTGCAGATCGCGGAGGTGCCGTACTTTCGGTGCTAGGATCGGCCGGATCATGAAGACATACGACTACATCAACCGCGTTGTCATAACGTTTCCGCTTACGGTCTACGAGGGTACGTGGACATCACTCTCCCGCTCGTTGCTATGTATCACATAGATCTTGTGTGATCGTAGGATTTTTTTTTAAATTACTGTGTTCCCCAACAGTGGCATCCGAGCCAGGTTTATGCGTAGATGTTATATGCACGAGTAGAACACAAATGAGTTGTGGGCGATAATAGTGATACTGCTTACCAGCATGTCATACTTTGATTCGGCGGTATTGTTGGATGAAGCGGCCCGGACCGACATTACGCGTACGCTTACGCGAGATTGGTTCTACCGACGTGCTTCGGACACAGGTGGCTGGCGGGAGTTAGTTTCTCCAACTTCAGTTGAATCGAGTGTGGCTATGCCCAGTCCTTGATGAAGGTTAAAACAACACACTTGACGAAAAATCGTTGTGGTTTTATGCGTAGGTAAGAACGGTTCTTGCTCAGCCCGTAGCAGCCACGTAAAACTTGCAACAACAAAGTAGAGGACGTCTAACTCGTTTTTGCAGGGCATGTTGTGATGTAATATGGTCAAGACATGATGCTAAATTTTATTGTATGAGATGATCATGTTTTGTAACGGAGTTATCGACAACTGGCATGAGCCATATGGTTGTCGCTTTATTGTATGCAATGCAATCGCCCTATAATTGTTTTTACTTTATCACTAAGCGGTAGCGATAGTCGTAGAAACAATAGTTGGCAAGACGACAACGATGCTACGATGGAGATCAAGGTGTCGCACCGGTGATGATGGTGATCATAACGGTGCTTTGGAGATGATGATCAAAGGCACAAGATGATGATGGCCATATCATATCACTTATATTGATTGCATGTGATGTTTATCTTTTATGCATCTTATTTTGCTTTGATTGACGGTAGCATTATAAGATGATCTCTCACTTCAATTTCAAGGTACAAGTATTCTCCCTGAGTACGCACCGTTGCTACAGTTCGTCGTGCCGAGACACCACGTGATGATCGGGTGTGATAAGCTCTACGTTCACATACAACGGGTGCAAGCCAGTTTTGCACATGCAGAATACTCGGGTTAAACTTGACGAGCCTAGCATATGCAGATATGGCCTCGGAACACTAAGACCGAAAGGTCGAGCGTGAATCATATAGTAGATATGATCAACATAGTGATGTTCACCATTGAAAACTACTCCATCTCACGTGATGATCGGACATGGTTTAGTTGATTTGGATCACGTGATCACTTAGATGATTAGAGGGATGTCTATCTAAGTGGGAGTTCTTAAGTAATATGATTAATTGAACATTAATTTATCATGAACTTAGTACCTGATAGTATTTTGCATATCTATGTTGTTGTAGATAGATGGCCCGTGCTGTTGTTCCATTGAATTTTAATGCGTTCCTAGAGAAAGCTAAGTTGAAAGATGATGGTAGCAACTACACAGACAAGGTCTGTAACTTGAGGATTATCCTCATTGCTGCATAGAAGAATTATGTCCTGGAAGCACCGCTAGGTGCCAAACCTGTTGCAGGAGCAACACCAGATGTTATGAATGTCTGGCAGAGCAAAGCTGATGACTACTCGACAGTTCAGTGTTCCATGCTTTACAGCTTAGAACCGGGACTTCAACGACGTTTTGAACGTCATGGAGCATATGAGATGTTCTAGGAGTTGAAGTTAATATTTCAAGCAAATGCCCAGTGTCGGTGTACAAAAGTAGGGGCTCTCCTTTTGACCCCTTTACTTGTGCACGGGCAGTCAGAGCCGTGCGCCACGGCCACACTTAGCAGGGCAGAGGAGGGAAGCCGGAGAGAAGCCAAAGCACAAGACAACCAAGGCAACACCAAGACCAGAAACACATGAGAGCAAGAGGGCGAGGTGGACTCCCTCGGCAAGATCCTTGCCGAGGCAGCCTCCGCAGCCCCGACAAGAGCCTTGCCGGGGCAACTTGCCCAACGCCAGCAGAGCAAGCCACCCTTGAGCCCACGGGTTCCAACACCATCAACTACATTGGAACCAAGGCTCGGGAGGCGCCTCTCGGGTGGCATGCAGATCCTCGTCAAGATCATAAACATGTGAGATCAGATGAGGACCAGAAGACGGCGACCCTCGGCGGGATCCTAGCCGAGGAAATCCACAAGACCCCCGGCAAGAACCTTGCCGGGGACGACTGCAACGCCACGGCAAGACCCTTGCTGGGCCCCCAGCAAGACCCTTGCCGAGGACATCAGCGAGGCCACAGTCAGGCCCGTGTCTGCCAAGGCTCCACCGCCATCCATGCAGCTGCCAGCTCGACCAGCTGAGCAGGCACCTGCGTGGCGACGAGCGGCCTCCACAACCAACTCAGCAAGCACCTGCGTGGTGGCATGCAGGTCTTTGTGAAGGCTCCACCACCGCGCCAGCCCAGAAGCCAGCCAACGTGGCACCATGATGCCTCATCAGCTCGGACGCGTGTCGAGGCCAGGTGAGGCGGCGACAGCTGTGACGTGCTTCCTTGCCGTCCCCGATAAAGCAAGGGGGGCACGTCGGCAGCGCATTAAATGCATTTGTTCGACGGTCCCAGAGGATAGGCTTATCGACTGTACACCTTTCCACCTCCTGTGTGCCACTGTGGCAACCCCTTTTTCCTATAAAAGGAGGCCCGAGGCGACCAGGAGAGGGATTCGGCTCTTTTGGGCAAGTTGCACCCCGTAGCTAGCTCAAGAACACAAGAACACTCAAATACATCCACCAAAGTAGGACTAGGGTATTACACATCTTCGCGGCCCGAACCTGGGTAAACGATCTGTGTGCTTCCTATCAGACCTGCTCTTTGCACAACCTCGCGCCCGCCAACCGTAGAAGGGATCCCAGTGACCCCATAGGTGTCGTTTCCACCGACATCTTTGGCGCGCCAGGTAGGGGGCTCACAGTTGTGAGAATCTGGTCTAGCAGTTAGCCTAGCAGTTCTTCATCGTCATGGCTCCCAAGAAGAAGGTGGCCACGGCGGTCGGTTCGTCGGGAGCCGGACGGCCCGTACCGGTGCGGGCGAGCAGCGGGCCAGTCGCGAACAGGACCCGAGGCGCAGCCCGCGAGCACCAACATCGCTCTGGCAGTCAGAGCTAAGTGAGCGGCGTCGTTCATGCGCAAGACGACGGGCCGCATGCCGCAAAATCTAGAGACAGAGCTGGGCCCCGCGCAGGCGGCCCGGGGCCCTCTGGGGGCGTCGCCGTGCCACCCACCGGCGGCGCGGCGACCTCCAAGACGCCCACCCCGGTGCCCACAGCATGCTCTTCCCAGGGTGTGCGCGACGAGCAGCGTCACCACGCCGGTGACCCTGGACACCGCCGTGGGAAGAGTCATGTGCATCATTTGCGGGATGAAGGAGGCCAACATGCCCGCCGAAGTGCTGGCGAAAATGGCACACAGCTGTCGGGCCGTGACAGAGCTCCTTCTAACATGGTTAGAAGTCGAAGCGCGCCACGGTCCACGCAGCTTTCGCGGCCACCTACGCCAGCAGAAGCTTTGGCGCGCGCGCAGCTGCTCCTCGACTTCCCTCTTGCTGCGGAGAAGCTCGACGAGTGGAGAGCCACCATCCGGAGCCTCGTCGGCATCGCCAACAAAGACGAGCCACGGCCGGTGGTGCCCTCAGGCCGGCACTCCATCGAACCACCGCACGCCAGGGGTGGAGGGGCCAGGGGCGCCGCGGCCACGGTGCACTCTCCGCCTCCACGCCAGCCATCGCGGGTGTTAGTCCGTCGTGATGACGCTTGTGATAACATTTCCATAGTGTCGTCCGATCCACGAACCCACCGCGACCAACGCCAAGTTCTTCGGGAGCGAGCCCATGAAGACGCTCGAACCACCATCGAGCGCCGGCGCGATACACGCCACCAGTCAGATAGGCGGGCGAGGCCCGCTATGGACCACCCAGCGCCGGGAGGCTCCGGCGGCCTACCTTACGAGGTGGGTGGCCCAGCCTTTACCCGTGAGCTGCGACAGTTCCAGTGGCCGTCCCACCGCACGTTCAAGCCCGACGTCGGTGAGAAGTACCATGGCAAGACCCACCCGTCGGAGTTCCTCAGCATCTACACCATCGCGATGCAAGCCGCTGGGGCTCGCAACGATAAGGTGCTTGCCAATTACTTCCCGTTGGCCCTGAAACCCAATGTCATGTCTTGGTTGATGCACTTGCCGGCGGATTCCATTTCTTCTTGGTCAGACCTGTGTCATGAGTTCGTTGGTGCCTTCACTGGAGGCCACCAGGCTCATGGCCAGGCGAGTGATTTGCATATCATTCCCCAGAAGGAAGGTGAAAACCTGCGCAAGTACATACAGAGGTTCAGCCGAGTGCAATACAACATTCCAGATGTTCCCCCTGCCGCCGTGATCAGCGCATTCCATCAGAATATGCGCAACCGCAAGATGCGTGAAGAGCTGGCAATGAACAAGGTCAAGGATGTGGCCGAACTTTACGTTCTGGCCGATAGATGCGCTCGGGCTGAAGAGGGGAGGAAGTACCCCGGCGCGGAAACCGACTCTACCGATGAAGACACCACCGCCCCGATGAAGAAGGGTCGATGTCGCAACAGGAAGCGCAAGGGCAAGACCGTACTTTCCGTCGAGGGATCCGATGACACCGGCGCTGCCAAGAAGGCCAAGGTAGACGACCCCGGCAAGGAGATTGCTGGGTGCGCTGCTTGCCGGGCCTTGGCGGCTGCCGACAAACTAGGAGGCTCCGACAAGCAGTACTGCAAGATCCATCACACCAAAGGCCACCACCTCCAGAACTGCCGACAAGTTGAGCTGCTTGCTGAAAAGCAAAAAGCCGAGTATGAGAGGCGGGACAAGGAGAAGGGCCAAGATGGCGCTGAAGGGTCCGGCAAGAAGCATGGCGGCCAAGGAGGTCACCGCGGCAAGGATAACCAGCAAGAGAGGCCCGCTTGGGGCCGCGACAAGAAGCAGGAAGACGATGATCATGACGAGGACGACGAGTCCGGCGAGCATGAGTTTCAGAAGGCTACGGAGGCCATGTGCGTCGATGGTGGCGCCTCGCTGCATACTTCTCACCGCCAGCTCAAACAGTGGGCGCGTGAGATCACAGCGGCGGAGCCCTCGTTCGACGCTCAGAAGCCACTGAAGTGGTCCAGCACGCCCCTCATCTTTGACGCCGAGGACCACCCTGACCGCACAACTGCGGTCGGGTGTTTGCCGTTGTTGGTCTCACCAACGATAGGCAACCTCAAGGTGAACAAGATGCTGGTTGACGGCGGGGCCGGTCTGAACTTGATCTCACCCGTTGTGATCAAAAGGCTGCAAATTCCTGATGGAGACCTCGAGGAAACGGGCACGTTTCAAGGGGTCAACCCGGGAAGGAGCCAGCCGAAGGGGAAGGTCACATTGCCTGTGACGTTTGGAGGCGAGTTGAACTACAGGATGGAGAGGATTGTCTTCGATGTAGCCGAGATCCCCCTGCCCTACAACGGGGTCCTCGGCCGCCTGGCACTAGCCAAGTTCATGGCGGCGTCGCACTATGCCTACAACATGCTGAAGATGCCTGGGCTGATGACCATCATCACCGTCCCCTTCGATAAGAAGGACGCGCTGATCTGCGCTGACCAACTCTACCGAGAAGCAGTTGCAGCAGCTGCCGCCAAGGCACTTGCTCCTACCGCTGAAGCCCCGGGAGGGAAGAAGAAGACCGGCAAGACCTCTCGCACCCACTCCGGCAAGCGCACCTCTTTGGAGTGTTGTGCTACCATCGAGGACGTGCCAGAGAGGTCCACCGGCAAGAGCAAGAAATCCAGAGCTGCACCACCAGAGACCAAGAGGGTGTCCGTCAAGGAGGATGGCACGCGAGGGGCTTTCACCATAAGCTCCACCCTTGACAGCAAATAGGAAAGCACGCTCATCACTTTCCTGCGGCGAATGTCGATGTGTTTGCATGGCAAGCATCCGACATCCCCGGCGTTCCCAGGGAAGTGATTGAGCACCATCTTGCTGTCTGTCCCCATGCGCGACCCGTCAAGCAGAAGGTCAGGAAGAAAGCTTTGGAACGGCAGGAGTTCATCACAGAGGAGATCAAGAAGTTGGAAGCGGCGGGCTTGGTGAGAGGAGTGCTCCATTCGACGTGGTTGGCCAATCCGGTGGTGGTGCGCAAGGCGAACGGGAAGTGGAGGTTGTGTATTAATTACACAGATATCAATAAGGCTTGTCCTAAGGACCCCTTCCCGTTGCCGCGCATTGACCAGATTGTCGACTCCACGGCGGGTGCGATATGTTATCATTCCTCAACGCCTACTCGGGCTACCACCAGATCTTCATGACAAAGGAAGACAAAGAGAAAACAACATTCACCCCATGTGGTACGTATTGCTTTTTACGGATGCCTTTCGGGTTGAAGAGTGCTGGCTCGACATTCGCAAGGGCGGTCCAAATTGGTTTTGAGCCCCAGCTACATAGAAATATGGAAGCTTATATGGATGACATAGTGGTCAAAACCAAGGACAAGGCAACCCTTGTACAAGACTTAGAAGAGACGTTTGCCAACCTACGCAAGATCAACCTCAAGTTGAACGCTGAGAAGTGTGTCTTCGGCGTTTCATCTGGCAAACTTCTCGGGTTCTTTGTGTCGCAGCGTGGGATCGAGGCAAACCCGGACAAGATGAAGGCTATTGAGCAGATTGAGGCACCCAAGCGGATCAAGGATGTGCGTCGGCTCACTGGCTGCGTTGCCGCCATGAGCAGATTCATCTCCAAGTCCGCTGAGCGTGCCCTTCCCTTTTTCCAAATCTTGAAGAAGGCGGGCCCAATGGAGTGGACCCCAGAGGCCGAGGCAGCGTTGCAGGATCTGAAGAAATACCTTTCCTCTACACCAATACTTGTTGCGCCTAAACCACAAGAGCCGTTGCTGCTGTATCTGGCGGCGACGAATCAAGTGGTTAGTGCCGTGCTAGTGGCGCAGAGGGAGATCGATGAAGAGGCATTGGCGACGGCGGGACGGCGGATGGCAAGCCAGAGATTCCCCCGGCAGGGCCCGATGCCGGCAAGGCAAGGCCCCCGGCAGAGACTGACACCATCAGGACAGGGCCCATGCAATCAAATGAGGTGGTGCAGAAGAAGAAGATGATGCAGCACCCGGTTTACTTTGTCAGCTCCCTCCTGCAGGGGGCTAGGTCAAGGTACTCTGGTGTGCAGAAATTGCTTTTCGGCCTCCTTATGGCCTCGAGGAAGCTGCGTCACTACTTCCAAGCACACGAAATCACCGTCATCACCCGCCTCCCGTTGCAACGGATACTGCACAACCCAGACGCAACCGGAAGGATTGTGGAGTGGGCCTTGGAGCTTTCAAGCTTTGGTTTGAAGTTTGAAAGTACTTCGATATTCCAGAGCAGAGTCTTGGCAGAGTTCATTGTAGAATGGACCTCAATGCCTGACGAGGAAATCCAGGAGACCACTCTCCCCGGCAAGGAAGCAAGTCACAACTGGATCATGTACTTTGACGGGGCTTTCTCGCTGCAAGGCGCCGGCGCTGGTGTGCTGCTCGTCGCACCCACCGGAGAGCACCTCAAGTATGTAATCCAGATGCACTTTCCCAGGGAGATTTCCACCAACAACACTGCTGAGTACGAGGGGTTGCTTGCCGGTCTCAGGGTTGTGGCAGACCTCGGGGTCAAGAAGCTCATCGTCAGGGGTGATTCGCAGCTTGTCGTCAGACAAGTCAACAAAGATTATGAGAGCCCATTGATGGAGGCCTACGTAGATGAGGTGAGGAAGCTGGAGGAGCGCTTTGACGGTATACAAGTGGAGCACGTTCCTCGAGCGGAGAACGACATCGCTAATTACCTGTCAAAGCGCGCTGCATTCAAGCTACCCGTGGAACCAGGTACCTTTTTGCTTCGGTTAACTCAACCATCCGTCGAACCATCAACGGAGCAGAACAAACAGAAGAAATCAGGCCCGGCAAGTACTTTCCTGCTGAGCCCCGGGGGCCGCCGGCAAGGGTGTTGCCTGCGGATTCTGAGCCTGCCGAGGAGCGACTGATTCCGGCAGGCCGTCATGCCCTGGCCGTAGAGACGGCCGCTCCCATGGCAGAAGAAATGCCTTTGGTCGTTGCCGTTAAGCCCCAGGCTCCGACATGGGCACAACATACCGTCCGATTCCTCCAAACATGGGAGCTTCCTGAGGAGGAGGAAGAAGCGGAGAAAGTAGCCCGTCAGTCTACTATGTATCTGTTCGTCGATGACGTCCTGTACAGGAAGAGACCGAACGGTGTGAAATTGAAGTGCATTCCCCGGGAGGAAGGACTGGAGCTGTTGGCGGAGATACACGGAGGCATATGTGGCTCCCACATAGGGTCAAGGGCCCTTGCCGGCAAGGCATTCCGGCAGGGTTTCTTCTGGCCCACTACCATCCAGGATGCAACGGCACTAGTAACCAAGTGTGAAGCGTGTCAGTTCCATTCGAAGAAGCTTCATCAACCAGCTCAAGCCCTTCAAACAATTCCTCTTTCCTGGCCATTCTTGGTCTGGGGGCTCGACATCTATGGCCCTTTCCCCCGCGCTGTTGGGGGCTTGAGTACTTGTACGTTGCGATCGACAAGTTCACAAAGTGGCCGGAGGTGGAAGCAGTGAGGAAGGTGACAGCATAGTCAACCGTCAAGTTCTTCAAGGGGCTAGTGTGCCATTTTGGTGTGACAAACAGAGTCATCACCGACAATGACACGCAGTTCACAAGCCACACCTTCATGCAATACATCCAAGACCTCGGCGGCAGGGTCTATTTCGGTTCCGTGGCACACCCACGGAGCAAGGGCCAGGCGGAGAGGGCAAATGCTGAAGTGTTGCGAGGCCTGAGGACAAAGACTTTTGATAGGATGCACAAGAGCGGAAGGCGCTGGATTGATGAGTTGCCGGCGGTTCTTTGGTCGATCAGAACGACGCCAAATCGAGCCACCGGCCAGACACCCTTTGCCCTGGTATAAGGGGCAGAAGCAGTTCTCCCACGGAACTCGTATACGGGTCACCTCGGGTGCTCGCTTACGACGAGCTTGAGCAAGAGCAATTGCGGCAAGATGACGCAATGCTCCTTGAGGAAGATCGTCTTCGGGCGGCTATGAGAGCAGCACGCTACAAGCAAGCCTTGCGCCGCTACCATAGCCGCAAGGTTCATGCCCGAAGCTTTGAGGAAGGCGACCTTGTTCTTCGGTGCGTTCAGTCGGCCAAGAATTCCAACAAGTTGACGCCAAAGTGGGAAGGCCCTTATCGGGTAATACGAGTCACCAGGCCTGGTGCAGTCCGCCTGGAGACCGAAGATGCTATTCCAGTGAGCAACTCCTGGAACATTGAACATCTTCGCAAGTTTTGCCCATAAGGCGCGGTTGCCGGCCCCCCCGGCAAACCACCTTTTGTACAAGCCTTGCCGGCAAGGCATGTAACCCTCTGTACAAAGCCACGCGCAGACCCTGAGCATTAAAAATGAAGCGCCGGCGCCCTAAGTTTTAGCATGCAGGCTAGGTTAAGTCTCTCCCTCGGTTAGGGTTGATAGTGCCTAGCGGCGACTAACCCCTAGCCTAGAGGTCGAGTATGCGTCTTTCTATCCTCTTTGGTTCGCAGGGCACGTGGACACTTCCGCTGAGCCGCTTGGGAGAAAGATAGCGAACCAGCGCTCCGGCCCCGGCAAGCCAAGACTATCCGGGGCTGAAGACACAAGGATCCAACCACGGCAAGCCAAAGCTGCCGGGGGCTGCGAATTCCGATAAGTCCTTCATCCCCTGTTGTGCATTTCCGTATGGAACTGGGACAAATGAAACCTCATTTTGCTCCGAGGCCACCGCGCTCCCCCTTCTTCTTGTACCCAAGTCCCTGGGTCAGAACCGGATCGTAGACGCGGTGGTGAGGAAACAAATGAAGGGCCTAACTCTACTTCGCCCCTGCCTCCGCCGAAAGCGTGAGAATGGTCAACTGAAGTCAGGGGACGGCAAGGCCTGTTGCCGGGCGACAATGTTTATCTTAAAAATAACAAGGATTCGTTCCTTGGCATGGGCCTCGCTCACGCACAAAGAACCCGACAAGCACCCTTTTTCATTAAAAACATCCCATACAGGTACAGTTCATACGGATATAAAAACATGAGCAAGGGGATTACAAGTCTTAAGATTAAGAAGCGCCCGCAGGCGTACAAACTAAAAAGAGATAAGGTGCCCGTAATCCCTTTCTTGTCCCTCTCCTCAGAAGGTGGAACAAGATAGCAGGAGGGCAAAAAGAGTTCCTAGGCGAGGTGCAAGGAGCAGAAGGCACCAAGAGAGCATCCCGGTGCCGGGAGAGAAGCTGGAAGATGAGGCAGCGGGCCGACAATACGCGACGAAGGCATCGGTGCCCGCGTACTCCGACTTGATGGCCGCCACCCGCCTTCTTCGCCTTCTCCAGCCCTCCTACGCCAGCCGCCCAAGGAGACGACGGGAGCGCCCTGATGGAGAGCTTGACGAGGAAGGCCCTCGACAGGGCGCGTGGCCGAGGGAGGGGCGACATGGTCAGTCGGAGTCGGGGTCGGCATCCCGCCGCTCGACTCCAAAGTCATCGCTGTCGCTGTTGTCCTCGTCACTCCCACTCGAGGAGGAATCTTCATCGTCGGAGGAGCTCTCCGCGCAGCACTTTAGGCGAGTTCCAAGATCTCCAAAGACCTTGACGGAGAGCAGGCCGCCCTCCATTAACTTGAAGTAGAGGACGAGCCCCGCCGTCAGGCTGTGGACGCGAGCAAACGTCTTCCATCCGCGATGGAGGTACATGACGTGAGGAGCAAGGAATTCGACGTCGACCCGCGTGCCGCCGTTCCCGCAGCCCCTCATGTGCAACCTGAGGGTCTGGGGCGGATCGAGCTCCATCTCCCGAGCAAATGGGGTAGGGAGACGAAGACGACGATGCAGTGGCCGGCGCAGCCTGATGAAGAACTCGCGGGGCTGGTCCCCGACGTGGCCCTCCATCGCGGGAGGCATCGCTGGCGGAGGCACGGCCATTGCACCGCCTCGTCCCCCTCTTCCCCGAGCACCACGGCGACCTCGGCCTCGCCCCCTCCCCCTTCCTCTCGTAGCCGGCTCCGCCGCCGCGGGCTCTTGGGAAGGAGGAATGCACTGTCGAGCAGCGACCCTCGCCGCCACCGTCGAAGGATCTGCACCCCCTCTCGCCATAGCGGGTGGAAGAAAGAAGCGGAGGTGGAGGAGGATGGATGCTGAGAGAATGTAGGATGACACCCCCTCCCCCTCCTTATAAAGGGGCGGGGTCGAGGCTCGGCCGCCCCACTCAACCAATCCAGCCATCGGAGGCATAGGGAATCAGGACCTACCCGCTGCCCCAATCAGCGACGGCCCGGTTTCCCGCCTGCACCGCCTGCCACCTGCATGGGGGACGCGTGGCGACCGAGCAGGATCGAGGGGACGGGTGAGGCGACAGTTCCCCACCCCGTGATCGTGGGGCGCGGGCGCCTTGAAGATCACGACCCGAGTCCACTCAGTAAATGAGTCGCACCTCTGCGCCTCCCTCTTTTTATGGGGAAGGCGTGAGCCTCCTCTTTACCACGATGTGACGCATGCGTGCAGGAACCGCCCCACGCATGACCCCCACGTCACACACGACCCTCCACGTCGCGCGTTCAACGCGGGTCGTGGGGAAGCGCAGCGGACGAAACAGTTACTACGGTTAAAATCTGCCCCACCTGCCCGCGCACCATTCCGGGCCTGGCCCAACAACGCGTTGCGCTTATGTGTGGCCCAGACCCGGGAGCTCCTGTCTGTGTACAAAAGTAGGGGCTCTCCTTTTGACCCCTTTACTTGTGCATGGGCAGTCAGAGCCGTGCGCCACGGCCACACTTAGCAGGGCAGAGGAGGGAAGCTGGAGAGAAGCCAAAGCACAAGACAACCAAGGCAACGCCAAGACCAGAAACACAGGAGAGCAAGAGGGCGAGGTGGACTCCCTCGGCAAGATCCTTGCCGAGGCAGCCTCTGCAGCCCCGGCAAGAGCCTTGCCAGGGCAACTTGCCCAACGCTAGCAGAGCAAGCCACCCTTGAGCCCACGGGTTCCAACACCATCAACTACATTGGAACCGAGGCTCGGGAGGCGCCTCTGTGGTGGCATGCAGATCCTCGTCAAGATCATAAACATGTGAGATCAGATGAGGACCAGAAGACGGCAACCCTCGGCGGGATCCTAGCCGAGGAAATCCACAAGACCCCCGGCAAGAACCTTGCCAGGGACAACTGCAACGCCACAGCAAGACCCTTGCCGAGGACATCAGCGGGGCCACAGTTAGGCCCGCGTCTGCCAAGGCTCCACCGCCATCCATGCAGCTGCCAGCTCGACCAGCTGAGCAGGCACCTGCGTGGCGACGAGCGGCCTCCACAACCAACTCAGCAAGCACCTGCGTGGTGGCATGCAGGTCTTCGTGAAGGCTCCACCACCGCGCCAGCCCAGCAGCCAGCCAATGTGGCACCACGATGCCTCATCAGCTCGGACGCTTGTCGAGGCCAGGCGAGGTGGCGACAGCTGGGGCGTGCTTCCTTGCCGTCCCCGATAAAGCAAGGGGGGCACGTCAACAGCTCATTAAATGCGTTTGTCCGACGGTCCCAGAAGATAGGCTTATCGACTGTACACCTTTCCACCTCCTATGTGCCACTGTGGCAACCCCTTTTTCCTATAAAAGGAGGCCCGAGGTGAACAGGAGAGGGATTCGGCTCTTTTGGGCAAGTTGCACCCCGTAGCTAGCTCAAGAACACTCAAATACATCCACCAAAGCAGGACTAGGGTATTACGCATCTTCGCGGCATGAACCTGGGTAAACGATCTGTGTGCTTCCTGTCAGACCTGCTCTTTGCACAACCTCGCGCCCGCCAACCGTAGAAGGGATCCGAGTGACCCCATAGGTGTCGTTTCCACCGACACCCGAATTGAGAGATATGAAGTCTCCAATAAGTTCTACAGCTGCAAAATGGAGGAGAATAGTTCTGTCAGTGAGCATATACTCAAAATGTCTGGGTATAACAATCACTTGATTCAACTGGGAGTTAATCTTCCTGATGATAATGTCATTGACAGAATTCTTCAATCACTACCACCAAGCTTCAAGAGCTTCATGATGAACTATAATATGCAAGGGATGGATAAGACAATTCCCGAGCTCTTCGTGATGCTAAAGGCTGCGGAGGTAGAAATCAAGAAGGAGCATGAAGTGTTGATGGTCAACAAGACCACCAGTTTCAAGAAAAAGGGTAAAGGGAAGAAGGGGAACTTCAAGAAGAACGGCAAGCAAGTTGCTGCTCAAGTGAAGAAGCCCAAGTCTGGACCTAAGCCTGAGACTGAGTGCTTCTACTGCAAAGGGGCTGGTCACTGGAAGCGGAACTTCCCCAAGTATTTGGCGGATAAGAAGGATGGCAAGGTGAACAAAGGTATATGTGATATACATGTTATTGATGTGTACCTTACTAATGCTCACAGTAGTGCCTGGGTATTTGATACTGGTTCTGTTGCTAATATTTGCAACTCGAAACAAGGACTACAGATTAAGCGAAGATTGGCTAAGTACGAGGTGACGATGCGCGTGGCAAATGGTTCCAAAGTCGATGTGATCGCAGTCGGCACGCTACCTCTACATCTACCTTCGGGATTAGTTTTAGACCAGAATAATTGTTATTTGGTGCCAGCTTTAAGCTTGAACATTATATCTGGATCTTTTGATGCAAGACGGTTATTCATTTAAA
Organism: Triticum aestivum; assembly: GCF_018294505.1. NCBI lineage: Eukaryota > Viridiplantae > Streptophyta > Magnoliopsida > Poales > Poaceae > Triticum > Triticum aestivum. The sequence goes on along the minus strand of NC_057808.1, from coordinate 193,922,828 downwards.
TCAGAGAATAATGGTTGTTCTATTTATATGAGTAATATCTTTTATGGTCATGCACCCTTGAAGAGTGGTCTATTTTTGTTGAATCTCGATAGTAGTGACACACATATTCATAATATTGAAGCCAAAAGATGCAGAGTTGATAATGATAGTGCAACTTATTTGTGGCACTGCCGTTTAGGTCATATTGGTGTAAAGCGCATGAATAAACTCCATTTTGATGGACTTTTGGAATCACTTGATTATGAATCACTTGGTACTTGCAAACCATGCCTCATGGGTAAGATGACTAAAACTCCGTTCTCTGGAACAATGGAGCGAGCAACAGATTTGTTGGAAATCATACATACTGATGTATGTGGTCCAATGAATTTGCAGCGGGTATCGTTATTTTCTCACCTTCACAGATGATTTGAGCAGATATGGGTATACCTACTTATGAAACATAAGTCTGAAACATTTGAAAAGTTCAAAGAATTTTAGAGTGAAGTGGAAAATCATCGTAACAAGAAAATAAAGTTTCTATGATCTCATCGTGGAGGAGAATATTTGAGTTACGAGTTTGGTCTTCATTTGAAACAATGCGGAATAGTTTCGCAACTCACGCCACCCGGAACACCACAGCGTAATGGTGTGTCCGAACGTCGTAATCGTACTTTACTAGATATGGTGCAATCTATGATGTCTCTTACTGATTTACCACTATCATTTTGTGGTTATGCTTTAGAGACGGCTGCATTCACGTTAATAGGGCACCATCTAAATCCGTTGAGACGACACCTTATGAACTGTGGTTTGGAAGATACCCAAGTTGTCGTTTCTTAAAGTTTGGGGCTGCGATGCTTATGTAAAAAAGCGTCGGCCTGATAAGATCGAACCCAAATCAGAGAAATGTGTCTTCATAGGATACCCAAAGGAGACTGTTGGATACACCTTCTATCACAGATCCGAAGGCAAGACATTCATTGCTATGAATGGATCCTTTCTAGAGAAGGAGTTTTGCTCGAAAGAAGTGAGTGGGAGGAAAGTATAACTTGATGAGGTAACTGTACCTGCTCCCTTATTGGAAAGTAGTTCATCACAGAAATCAGTTCGTGTGACTCCTACACCAATTAGTGAGGAAACTAATGACGATGATCATATAACTTCAGATCAAGTTACTACTGAACCTCATAGGTCAACCAGAGTAAGATCCGCACCAGAGTGGTACGGTAATCCTGTTCTGGAGGTCATGTTACTTGACCATGACGAACCTACGAACTATGAGGAAGCCATGATGAGCCCAGATTCCGCAAAATGGCTTGAGGCCATGAAATCTGAGATGGGATCCATGTATGAGAACAAAGTGTGGAGTTTGGTTGACTTGCCCGATGATCGGCAAGCCATCGAGAATAAATGGATCTTCAAGAAGAAGACTGACGCTGACGGTAATGTTACTGTCTACAAAGCTCGACTTGTTGCGAAAGGTTTTCGACAAGTTCAAGGAGTTGACTACGATGAGACTTTCTCACCCGTAGAGATGCTTAAGTCCGTCCGAATCATGTTAGCAATTGCTGCATTTTATGATTATGAAATTTGGCAAATGGATGTAAAGACTGCATTCCTGAATGGATTTCTGGAAGAAGAGTTGTATATGATGCAACCTGAAGGTTTTATCAATCCAAAGGATGCTAACAAAGTGTGCAAGCTCCAGCGATCCATTTATGGACTGGTGCAAGCATCTCGGAGTTGGAATAAACGTTTTGATAGTGTGATCAAAGCATGTGGTTTTATACAGACTTTTGGAGAAGCCTGTATTTACAAGAAAGTGAGTGGGAGCTCTGTAGCATTTCTAATATTATTTGTGGATGACATATTGTTGATTGGGGAAATGATATAGAATTTCTGGATGGCATAAAAGGATACTTGAATAAGAGTTTTTCAATGAAAGACCTCGGTGAAGCTACTTATATATTAGGCATCAAGATCTATAGAGATAGATCAAGACGCTTAATTGGACTTTCACAAAGCACATACCTTGATAAAGTTTTGAATAAGTTCAAAATGGATCAAACAAAGAAAGGGTTCTTGCCTGTGTTACAAGGTGTGAAGTTGAGTCAGACTCAATGCCCGACCACTGCAGAAGATAGAGAGAAAATGGAAGTCATTCCATATGCTTTAGCCATATGTTCTATCATGTATGCAATGCTGTGTAGCAAACCTGATGTGTGCCTTGCTATTAGTTTATCAGGGAGGTACCAAAGTAATCCAGGAGTGGATCACTGGACATCGGTCAAGAACATCCTGAAATACCTGAAAAGGACTAAGGATATGTTTCTCGTTTATGGAGGTGACAAAGAGCTCGTCGTAAATGGTTACATCGATGCAATCTTTGACACTGATCCGGATGACTCTAAGTCACAGACCGGATACGTATTTATATTGAACGGTGGAGCTGTAAGTTGGTGCAGTTCTAAGCAAAGCGTCGTGGCGGGATCTACGTGTGAAGCGGAGTACATAGCTGCTCCGGAAGCAGCAAATGAAGGAGTCTGGATGAAGGAGTTCATATCCGATCTAGGTGTCATACCTAGTGTATCGGGTCCAATGAAAATCTTTTGTGACAATACTGGTGCAATTGCCTTGGCAAAGGAATCTAGATTTCACAAGAGAACCAAGCACATCAAGAGACGCTTCAATTCCATCCGCGATCAATTCAAGGAGGGAGACATAGAGATTTGCAAGATACATACGGATCTGAATGTTGCAGACCCGTTGACTAAGCCTCTCTCACGAGAAAAACATGATCAGCACCAAGACTCCATGGGTGTTAGAATCATTACTGTGTAATCTAGATTATTGACTCTAGTGCAAGTGGGAGACTGAAGGAAATATGCCCTAGAGGCAATAATAAAGTTGTTATTTATATTTCCTTATATCATGATAAATGTTTATTATTCATGCTAGAATTGTATTAACCGGAAACTTAGTACATGTGTGAATACATAGATAAACAGAGTGTCACTAGTATGCCTCTACTTGACTAGCTCGTTGAATCAAAGATGGTTAGGTTTCCTAGCCATAGACATGAGTTGTCATTTGATTAACGGGATCACATCATTAGAGAATGATGTGATTGATTTGACCCATTCCGTTAGCTTAGCACTTGATCATTTAGTATGTTGCTACTGCTTTCTTCATGACTTATACATGTTCCTATGACTATGAGATTATGCAACTCCCGAATACCGGAGGAACACTTTGTGTGCTACCAAACGTCACAACGTAACTGGGTGATTATAAAGGTGCTCTACAGGTGTCTCCGATGGTGTTTGTTGAGTTGGCATAGATCGAGATTAGGATTTGTCACTCCGATTGTCGGAGAGGTATCTCTGGGCCCTCTCGGTAATGCACATCACTATAAGCCTTGCAAGCAATGTGACTAATGAGTTAGTTGCGGGACGATGCATTATGGAACGAGTAAAGAGACTTGCCGGTAACAAGATTGAACTAGGTATTGAGATACCGATGATCGAATCTCGGGCAAGTAACATACCGATGACAAAGGGAACAACGTATGTTGTTATGCGGTTTGACCGATAAAGATCTTCCTAGAATATGTGGGAGCCAATATGAACATCCATGTTCCGCTATTGGTTATTGATGGGAGACGTGTCTCGGTCATGTCTACATAGTTCTCGAACCCGTAGGGTCCGCACGCTTAACGTTCGGTCACGATCGGTATTATGAGTTTATGTGTTTTGATGAACCGAAGGTAGTTCGGAGTACCAGATATGATCACGGACATGACGAGGAGTCTCGAAATGGTCGAGACATAAAGATTGATATATTGGACGACTATATTCGGACACCGGAAGTGTTCCGGGTGATTTCGGAGAAAACCGGAGTGCCGGGGGGTTACCAGAACCCCCCGGGGAACTAATGGGCCACATGGGCCTTAGTGGAGAGAGAGAGGGCCAGCCAAGGGCAGGCTGCGCGCCCCCTCCCCCTTGGGTCCGAATTGGACTAGGAAGGGGGGGGCTTTACTTCTCCCTCTCCTCCTTCCTTCCCCCTCCTAGTAGGACTAGGAAAGGAGGAGTCCTACTCATACTAGGAGGAGGACTCCTCCCCTCCTTGGCGCGCCCTAGGGCCAGCCGGCCTCCCCCCTTGCTCCTTTATATATGGGGGCAGGGGGCACCCTAGAACACAACAACAGACATTGTCTTAGCCGCGTGCGGTGCCCCCCTCTACCATAATCCACCTCGGTCATATCGTTGCAGTGCTTAGGCGAAGCCCTGGGCCGGTAGCTTCATCATCACCGTCATCACGCCGTCGTGCTGACGAAGCTCTCCCTCGACACTCAGCTAGATCAAGAGTTCATGCGACGTCACCGAGCCAAACGTGTGCAGATCGTGGAGGTGTCGTACTTTTGGTGCTAGGATCGGTCGGATCATGAAGACGTACGACTACATCAATCGCGTTGTCATAACACTTCCGCTTACGGTCTACGAGGGTACGTGGACATCACTCTCCCGCTTGTTGCTATGCATCACATAGATCTTGCGTGATCGTAGGAATGTTTTTGAAATTACTGTGTTCGCCAACAATATTTTGTGCGTGGGAGGAAGCAAGGTTAATGGATACACAAATAAAGGGAGAGAGATTGAGTGAGTGTGGGTTGTCCTGTGATTGAAAGAGTGAAAAGGGTTTGAGAGAGTGACCTAGATAGACAATGTGCATGAGAGAGTATACAATATGAATATGTCGAATTGGGCCCAAACATGGAGATATATCGTTTGTGTCTGAGAAAGAGCGAGGTCAATCGAGACATACATACATAGAGAGAGAGAGAGAGAGATTGAGCGAGCGTGGGCCGCCATGAGGCCGAAAGAGTGGGGGGGCTTGGATGGACTGACCTAGATAAACAATCTGCATGAGAGAGTATAGAGTGTGTCGACCGAGGCCCGAACAGGGATATATATCATTTGTATGTGAGAGAAAGCGAGGTTAATCGAGACTTAGATAAAGAGAGAGAGAGATTGAGCGAGTGTGGGCTGTCGTGCGGAAGAAAGAGTGAGACAATCTCAAGAGGGTGACCTAGACAGACAATGTGCATGCGTGCGGACGAGAGGGGGGGTCTAGCAGGCAATGCATGTATCTAGCAAGAGATGGTGGGAGGGAGAGAGAGTTAGAGATCTCGGCATGGAGTGCAATGGTGGGTGTGTGTGAGGGATACAGTTTTGGGTAAAGAATTGATGGACTATGGAAGAAGGAGTGGCAAGAGCCTAAGCTTGGGGATGCCCAAGGCACCCCAAGGTAATATTCAAGGACAACCAAGCATCTAATCTTGGGGATGCCCCGGATGTCATCCCCTCTTTCATCTTCAATCCATCGGTAATTTACTTGAGACTATATTTTTATTCACCATGTGATATGTGTTTTGCTTGGAGCGTCTTGTATGATATGAGTCTTTGCTTTTTAGTTTTCCACAATCATCCTTGCTGTACACACCTTTTTAGAGGGACACGCTTTAATTCCTAGCTCTATCTATGTTGTGTAAATATTCATGCTTGTTCTCTTTTCTAGCAAGAGAGTCTTGTTGCCATGAATGTTCATATTGATGCATCATGGAGTAACATTTCTTAGGTCAAGACATGAACTCGGAGGCTAGCACGGTGGTACTGCTCACGGTCCGCCCTGGCACTGTGTTTATGGTCGTCCCTGACACTACCAAAATCCTGCACCTCAAAACTAAACAGTCACCCGGTCGCCCCATGCACTATAAGGGTTTAAAGATCGTGGAAGTGCAAGTGGCACTTAAAATATATTTTGGTGTGATGACAATGTGGTTAGTGGAACTAATATTGGTTGCTAAAGTCTATCTTAGGATATTGGTTCCATATTGCTTTTGATGGAGATGTGTGACCCCCCAATTCAAAAAGATCAAAGGTGTGGTCTTCCGGCGATTCGAAGGTTTTGTTTTTGGTTCACTTTGAGTCGTAGGAAAGACCGTAGTATTAAGAGGGGTCGGTGTGTATATGTGTTGTGTGGGAATTCCATCACCAAAACATAAACACTAGCCTACCCATTCCTACCACTTAAATCCATAGTGTGTGTGCTTGACGTACTCAGAAACTTAGCAACAGAAAGTTTCTGGGTACCCCGTGCGCACGGGGTCTTTTGACCCCCGTGCGCACGGGGTACTGCGTAACTCTTTGGGAACCCCGTGCGCATGGGGTCTTTTGACCCCCGTGCGCACAGGGTACTGCCTAACTCTCTGAGTACCCCCATGCGCACGGGGTCTTTTGACCCCCGTGCACACGGGGTGGTGTGGAAGTCTCTAAGTACCCCATGCGCACGGGGCTGACTTAGCCCGTGCGCACGGGGTCCAACAGGCAGAGACAGCCACCCGGGCATGAACACTATAAAATCCCCCCTTCTTCCTCCTCCATCCCTAACCCTAATGTCTTGTTGAGCTCCACCATTGCTACACTCCATTTTTCTCAATACTCTCAATCCCTCCACCCAAACTTGTTGAAACTTTGGGGATTGGGAGAGCAAGACCCGATCTACATCTTGACCAAACCAAATCATGTTCCCCACAACATTTCTTCTCCATTGACTTGTTACTCTTGGAGCTTGGGTTCCTAGGCGGTTAGAGGTTCCTCCAGAAGCTTCCTTGCTTGTGGTGTGCTCTTGAGAAGTTTGTAAAGGTGTGGTGGTCGCCTTCAAGACCAATCCCGGGTGATTCGAGGCTCATCCGTTGGGGTGACTTGAAAGAGACTACAGTGAGCCTTCGTGGCATTCCGCAAGATTTGGCTCCGGCACCGCTCTAAACGGAGAGTAGCTCTTCCCCAAGGAAGAGTGAACTTCGGGATAAAATCCGCATCCTCGCCTCACTTGTGGTTAATCCTTTCCCGCACTTTACTGTTCCTTGTATGCTTGTTGGCTTGCTAATTGGATTGTTGCCTAGCGTACTTTTGCTTAAGCTTGCTTGTCATATAGGTTGTGTTCACCTAGTTGCATATATAGTGAACCCTATTTATCCGCGAAACCTTAAAATTGACAAGAAAGATGAAAATTTGTAGTCTCCTATTCACAACCCCCTCCAGTCGACTGTATCGATCCTTTCAATTGGTATCAGAGCCTCGTGCTCTAATATAAGGTTTTACAACCTTAGAGGATATGTTCGATCTAGGGAATGTGGGAGGTGGCGCACCCATTGCAGAGGATGGTGAAAACCTACCGCCCGGCGCGCCCGATGCACTTGGTGCCCCGGTTGTTGCTCCCACCGCTCCTATTAACCCGGGTGCCCCTTTGACCGTGCTGATATTCTTTCAATGTTCGCAGACCTCAAAGCCTTTATGTTGAAAGAAGTTTGTTCCTCAGTCAAGGACGAAATTGATGCTTGCTTAAAGCCCTCGACATCCGCATCAAACTCATTTGATCCAAATGCCATTCATGATGAGGATGACTCGAGAGAACCTCTTGCATCTCCGGCTCGTACTCAAGTTCCCAAGTACAATACCATGGAACCCTTTTACTCACCACAACCCTTGCAACATCCTTGCATTAATCCTGTTGGTCCTCCGCCCCTTTGAAAGCTAATGCATTTGCTAAACGAAAGCTAGATATGGAGTCTCATATTCGCAGCGCTTCAACACAATTTTGGTGGATTGTGGTCAATGGATTCAACCCCAAGGACCCAATGAATCTCATTCCAAGAGAAGCAATTGATGATCAACTTAATGCAACCGCCCACAACATGTTGTGCACCATGGTGACCCAAGAGTATAGTGACTCCATTGCTCTCCTCAAGACCGCCAAGGAAATCAGGGATTGCCTTGAGGAGGCTCTAGAAGCAGATGAAGCAATTCAGATATCTCGATTGGCTTTGTTCACGCAAGAAGTAAATCTCTTTGTGAGGAATGAGGGCGAGTCCGCGGAAGAGGTTTACCGAAGGTTAAAGTCCCTTGTGCTCAATTTGAGAACCTTTGGATGCACTTGGGCAAATGATGACTTCACCAAGGACAAGTTCATAGATACTATGGCTCTCACGGAACATACCATGGTCATGATGATATATCAACGTCTGGATTATCACAACTTCACCATGGCTCAAGTTGTCTCCACTTTCTCCACATATGTTCTTTTGGAGACCAAGTCCAGAAAGACCTTTGCAATTTCTCAAGCAACCAAGAACTCCAATCTTTCCTTGAAGGCCAAGAAACTGATTGACCAACCCTCAAGGGATGAAGAAGTGAGTGAGGAGACATGTGAGGAAGATGTTGACACCTCATGCCCGGCAAATGACTTTGCGGAAGACTTGGCTCTCTTTGTCAAAAAGTACTCTGGGACCATGGCAAACAAAGGGAAGAATCTTTAAGGAAGATCATTTGGACGAAGGAAATGCTACAATTGTGATAGCCCAAGACACTTTGTGCATGATCGTCCGTATGAGAGGCGTGAAGACAAATCCGAGAAGCTTGTGCTCGAGAAGAAGAAGTTCACCAAGTTGAAAGTGCAACTAATCCCCGGGTGGTTTTGGTAATTCTTAACAACATATAGATCATTGAACTAATATCCATTCAAGTTAAATATTTCAGAAAGTTCAATGATTGACATGGCATGGACTAGAGATGTGGACCCCTCAAAATGCTAAGGACAAAGATTGGCAAAAGCTCACGACTCTTCATTTCTATTTTAGTGATCCAAGATCACATTGAGTCCATAGGAAAGCCAACTATTAAAAGGGGATGAGGTGTTGCTTAATGGTCTACTTGCTCAAAGTTCTTAGTGATATTGCTCCAAAACCCTCAACCACTTTCTCATTTTCACATTTGGTCCAAAACTCAAAGTCAAACTCGGCCCCACCAATTTTCTATCTGGTGCCACCGAGTTCATTTGACATAGCCATTGCCAGAAACCTTAGAAAATTCGGTCACACCGATATGGATCTCGGTCTCACCGAGATGGCCTTGCAAACTCTCTGTTTCCTATTGCAATTATTTTGGTCTCACAGAAATGTGCAATTGGTCCCACTGAGTTTGCTTGACCAACTCTCTGTTTGCTCTTTGCTGAAATCGGTCTCGCCGAGTTCAAGCAATTGGTATCACCGAGATGAGGTTTGCCCTAGCACTAGCACATCGGTCACACCGAGTTGATCTCATCGGTCCCACCGAGATTCCTAATGTTCACATTTTGAACTGAATCACTCTCACCGAGTTCTTCTATTCGGTCTGACTGAGTTGGGTCAAATGTGTGTAACAGTTGGATTTTCTGTGGAGGCTATATATACCCCTCCACCCCCTTCTCCATTTATGAGAGAGCCATCAGAACGTGCCTACACTTCCACTACTCATTTTCTGATAGAGAACCACCTACTCATGTGTTGAGGCCAAGACATTCCAATCCGACCACAAGAATCTTGATCTCTAGCCTTCCCCAAGTTTCTTTCCACTCAAATCATCTTTCCACCATAGCCAAATCTGTGAGAGAGAGTTGAGTGTTGGGGAGACTATCATTTGAAGCACAAGAGCAAGGATTTCATCATCAACACACCATCTATTACCTTTTGGAGAGCGGTGTCTCCTAGATTGGTTAGGTGTCGCTTGGGAGCCTCCGACAAGATTGTGGAGTTGAACCAAGAAGTTTGTACGGGCAAGGAGATCGCCTACTTCGTGTAGATCTACCCGAGTGGGGAAAGTCCTTCGTGGGCCATGGCCATGGTGGGATAGACAAGTTGCTTCTTCGTGGACCCTTCGTTGGTGGAGCCCTTCGTGGACTCGCGCAACCGTTGCCCTTCGTGGGTTGAAGTCTCCATCAACCTGGATGTACGATAGCACCACCAATCGGAACCACGCCAAAAATCTCTGTGTCGACATTGCGTTTGCCTTCTCCAAACCCATTCTCTTTACCTTCATATGAAATGTTTCACTTTCCGCTGCTACACTCTTAGAATTGCTTGTGTAGGTTGATTACTTGACTTGTACTAGTTGCTAAAATCTTCGAACACTTAAAATTGGGAAAAGGCTAGATTTTTATTTGGTCAAGTAGTCTAATCACCCCCCCTCTAGACCTACTTTCGATCCTACAAGTGGTATCAGAGCTTTGGTCTCCATTTTCCTTGATTTCCATAGCTTTGGTGATCATAACCTTGGTTTCACAACCTAGGAGAGTATGGTGTCTAGCGAGGGAAATTACCACCGTAGAGGTCCTTACTTTGATGGTACTAATTTTGCTAGTTGGAAGCATAAGATGAAAATGCATATTGGTCATAACCCCGCCGTTTGGGCTATTGTGCGTATTGGCTTGCAAGGTGAATACTTCGAGGATGGAAGAGAACCAGATCGTGAAGCGTCCGCGGAAGAATTGAAGATGTTGCAATACAATGCTCAAGCATGCGATATTCTCTTCAACAGATTGTGCCCCGAAGAATTCAACAAAATCAGCTGCCTTGAGAATGCAAAGGAAATTTGGGATACTTTGGTTGATATGCATGAAGGTACCGAGTCCGTTGAGGAATCCAAATTGGATGTGCTTCAAAGTCAACTTGACAAGTTCAAAATGAAGGATGGTGAAGGAGTCGCTGAGATGTACTCTAGGCTTGCTCTCATCACAAATGAGATTGCCGTCTTAGGAAGCTAAGAGATGACCGAAAAATTCATCATCAAGAAGATCCTAAGAGCCTTGAATGGAAAATATGATACCGTGTGCACCTTGATCCAAATGATGCCCAACTACAAAGATCTCAAGCCAACAGAAGTCATTGTTAGAATTGTTGCTCATGAGATGTCACTCAAGGATAAGGAAGAGCTCCACAACAAGGCTAGTGGTGCTTATAAAGCTTCATGTGATGCTCCTACAACATCAAGTGAGAAACAAGACTTCAATGAAGAATTGAGCTTAGTGGTGAAGAACTTCAACAAATTCTACAAGAATAGAAGCAAAGAGAGAAGTTCGAAGTCTAGGTCCTACAATGACAAAAGTTCTTCTAGTCGTGATCGCAATTGCTATAATTGTGGAAGACCCAGACACTACTCCAATGAGGGTACGGCTCCCTACAAGAGAAGAGAAGATTCACCTAAGAGGAGAAGTAAAAGATATGAATCACCACCAAGAGATAGAAGGAGTAGAGATGATCGTTATGAACGAGGACCCTCTCGTAGAAGCAAGGATTTAGAAATGAAGGACAAGTCATCAAAGAGCTACACAAGATGAAGACATCAAGCTCACGTTGGTGAATGGGTGTCCGGTTCCGACTCTGACAACTACTCCGAGTGAAGTTATCACTCCGACTCCGAATATACTCAAGATGAAGGTCTTGCCGGTCTTGCACTTGTGTCATCCAACTCCTACGACATATTTGACTCACCAAATGAAGGAATTGGAAGATACTTCATGGCTAAAGGCCCTAAGGTATCACACCCTGAGTATGTTGATTTCAATAGTGATGAAGATGATTTGCTAGGTGATGATGATTTACTTGTTGACAACACTAGTGATGAAAACTACGATGAATTTGCCATTAATCATGCTAATCAAGATGAAATGAATGAAAATGATAAGAAGGAGATTGAGCGTCTAACTAAAGAACTAAACACTCTTAAGTTAGCTCATGAAACAACTCTAGAGGATCATCAAGATCTTTTAAAGACTCATGAGAAGCTAAGTTTCAAGAAGCTAAATTTAGAGCAAGAGCCTGGGTTCTTAAAAGCAATGAATGATGATCTTCGAAACAAAAGTTCTTCTTACATTGCCAAGTGTTTACTCTTGTCTACTTACATGCCACAAGTAAAATCTAGCAACAAGAGCAAGAAAGATTCTTCTTCTAGTAGTAACAATAATCATGTTAAATCCAATATTGTTGCTTCTAGTAGTTCTCTTGATTCCACTAATGATTCTCTTAGCCAAGTTACACTTGAGCAAGAACATATCTTATTGAAGGGAATTATAGAGAAAGGTGTTTACAAGAGCCTTGCCAGAAGTAAGCAATTTGAGGAAATTGTACACAAGCAACAAAGGCACCAGAAGAATCAAGGTGTTGGTTTTGAACGAAAGTTCAATGCCAAATGAGTTGAGTGGGAAGAAGATCAATACCCCAAGATGAAGTTTGTTCCTCAACAAGAGAAGTATGACCCCACTTCTTTCAAAGGAACACAAGCTCAAGATGATCTTCCACCACAAGACCACAAGCTAAAAGGCAAGGACAAACTTCAAGAAGAGATGATTCGTTTGAAGAAGCTCCTAACACTACAAAAAATACACTTCGGCAATGACACATGTTTGTCACGGTAGGTCACATTTTCTATCATGCATGTACATCCATGACGATTTTATGACAGAATCAAGATAGTCATACCTGTGCTGTCGTAGAAGTGTTCCATGACATTACCAAAATTATCATCACGGAAGTGTCCACTTCCATGATGATAATGGCGCATCATGGAAGTGCTTTCGTCAAGGGTAACCAACACGTGGCATCCACCGTAACGGGTCGCCGTTAAGCTATCAGGTTCGGTTTTGGATCCAATAACCCGCTAACAGCCACAACCAATGCAAATTTTCCATGTGTAAAATTCTCATTGGCCGACGGAACCACGTGTCAGCTCCGCGTTGGCACATGTGTCACTCATCCAATGGGCGAGATGCACCTATGATATGTTGACACATGGACCGGCCCAAATGTGGCCCATAAAGATTAAATGGGCCGGCCCAACTAAAGGCCCACAAGATTTTGCAGACCATAATGGGCCGGCCTAGCTAAAGGCCCACAAGATTTTGCAGACCATAATGGTCCAGCCCAACTAAAGGCCCACAAGATTTTAAAGACACTAGTGGGCCGGCCCGTTAATAGGCTGCCATGTTTTGGGCCAAATGCCGGCCCATATTTGATCCGGTCCATTAACAACCTGCCATGTTCTGGGCCTAATAAGGGCCCATATGAGATCCGGCTCGTTAATAGCCTACCACGTTCTGGGCCATATTACGGCCCATATCAGATCCGGCCCTTTAAGAGCCTTTGGGCTAAATTGCGGCCCATATCAGATCCGGCCCGTCAACTCGACGCTGTGCTTTTGGGCCCACTTGAGGCCTGGTTAGGATTTCTGTTTGCTAAAGGCCCATTTAGTAATACGGCCTGATATTAGTTTCGGCCTGCATGCCCCCCAAAGAGTTCTCGAGTACTATGCGGGACCCACTAGATGTCATGTCTACTTGACCCATATCGTAGGCCTGACGGTATAGCTTTTGCGTGTTCGCACGCCATGCTGGCGCGTGCAAGTAACTTCACTTAATTCCGTCAACCGTCGCGCCTCCCACGGCCTTCGCCTCCCTCGTGCAGTCTCGCCCTTTGAGACTTCAGACGGCTATAAATGAGCACTTTTTTGCCTACTCTGCATGCATGATACTCCCTCTGGTCCTTTTTACTCCGCGTAAGATTTGTGTCAAGTCAAAGTTTGCAAAGTTTTTGAGCAAATTTATACTAAAAATATCAATATGTACAATACAAAATATATATTATGAAACTACATTTCATAATGAGTATAAAAATATTAATTTGACATTGTGAATTATTGATACATTATTCTACAAGTTGGGTCAAAGTAGAGGTACATTGACTTCAGATAAAACTTATATGCACAATGCAGACTAGTTCCTCCTACAAGTGCGTGCCATGTCCTATCTAGTCATCACAACAAGGTTAGCTATTAGAGTACTACTACCTCCCTTCTAGTTTAAAGGGCTCGATTCAAAAATTTCACCTACTCTTACCAAGATAGAGGCGGTGGAATAGTTTTTATAGTCTGCAAAAGTACTCAATTAATGCTCTCGTTCTTCATAAAAAATGTGTTTACCAATGCATTATCGCATTGCATGCATGCATGAACACTAGTAAATGACAAAGATTTTTACATGCACTAGCAAGAAGCCTGTGCATTGCACGGAACATCAAGATGCATTTGTATGAGTAGTTTATCTTGTGGGAGAAAAGGATGAATGAGGGAAGGCCTTATCTGCAAATGTGGAGAGGAGTGCGGGTAAATTGTCATAGTTTCCTTCCTATCTGTTAGATATAGATCGGACGGCCTATATTGCAGGATGGCAGGCACACCATCATCACCAACTCTGCTTTTTATAAGAGTAGAGAGTAGTTAATATTCTATTTAGGCTACTCATAGTGGAAAGTATCATATACTAGTATCATGTGCATGATACTAGTGTATGATTCGAGACTAACTTTATAGTGCCATGCATGGCACAAAGTAGCATAGTATTTAACATGATACGGTATCTACCTATGTTACTCTAACCCCCTCTCTTCTTTAATTCTTTGCCACATCAGCATGTTCGCTATTCCCGTGTGCATGATACCGGCTAAGATACCACATTACCACCACTATGGCCAGCCTTAATTATCGCATGCAATAATTTAGTGCACCTTGAAACCGGAATGCCTGCTTGACTCTCCTTCTCCCTCCAGCAGTCCCACCACTCCACCCCGTGTGGAAAAAATCTGCATGCATGACTCTCCTGCCCCCGCAGTCATCCAATCCGTTGTGACCAACAATATTTCCACCCCTTCCCTCCCCTGTAATTTACTCCAACAAATATGCACACATAGCTGTTACGTTAATCACGCAACATATCTTATGGGACGCTGCTTCAGTTACTTAACTGCAGGTGCATTGGGTCACTGACATGTGGGCCCAACAGGTTTCTGGCCCACATGTCAGTGACGCAACTGCACCTGTAGTTAAGTCACTGAAGCTCAGTCCATATCTTACGTAGGTGTGCCATTGCTCGCTATAAATACTGCGCCTCCGCGGCATTCGGAAGAAAACTCACGTTCATCGCTATCTCCTCCCCCTACTCCCTCTCACGTCGACCACCATGGCATCGCCCCTCCCAAGCCCTAGGCGCCCCTCGCCGCACCGCGGGGACGATCACGCGTCGCCATTCTGTTCCTCGCCACCACTAGTCGAGCAGGACGCATCGGTGTTCCGCTCCTCGCTGCGACGCGTCGAGGTGGACGCGTCTGAGTTGCCAGTCTCGCCAGCACGCACGTCGGAGGACGCGCCGGCTCCCCGCTACGAGGAGAATGTCGCGCCGCCCGCCGAGCCCCCCAGCCTTGAGGAGCTTTGGAAAGAAATGGAGGTCGCCTTGTGGGAGGCTTTTCCTCCGGCAGAGCGCGCCAAAATAGAGGCGAGAAGAAGGCCGAGGAAGAGAAGCGCGCCGCGAGGCATGCTGTCTGGCAGGCCTCTGTCATGTTTGAGAGAGTTAGGCAATTGGCTCTTTGGCAGAAGGCTCGTGCGAGGGCTGTGAGGGTGGCGGAGGACACCCATGCCAAAGCCCTGAGTGCAGTCGGGCCCAAGCGCCTCATCTATGCTTGGCGGTACGTGGACTGGGTGCACGCTTCCAGCGAGGAGGAGTACCTATTGGCGCCGGATCACCACACCGGTGAGATCGCGCTCGCCCGCCGGCAAGCCACTAATCACCACCTTGTGAGTTGCGAGTCTGAGGAAGAGGCGTTGTGTCGGCGCGCAGGGAAACGGCCGCACACCAGGGTACTCATGGCGCGCCGCAAGCGCTCCTGCGAGCGTCGTGGCTTTTATTAGGAATAATTTAGTTTCATAAGGGGATCTCATTAGTTTTGGGACACAAATGATAAATCCCGAACGTTCGGGAATTATTAGCGTCCTTAATTAAGTATGTAAAAGGAAAAGTTCGGAAACCCGTACTCATTTTGTAAGTACATGCATATAGCACAAACTTAACTATATATCGCACTGCACGTCTCTCTCTATATATGCTTGCAGACTATGCTACTACTATTACTTATGTACGTGCAAATGCACATTTTATCATTATGATTTGGTTTTTGTAAAAGTAGAAAAAAACACTAGTCAAGCTTGTGAAACGATTCAATGCAAAAGAAATGCAAAAATGCTCGTTTGATTGTTTACTTTTAGCTTCCTTCTCTATGGTTATTTCTCTATCGTACTTTGTATGGAGTATCTTACTAGTCGGGAAGGCATGCAAATTCCCAAACCGCTTCCTACACCCTGTATCAATTTTTTTGCCTAACAAGTTTTGCCGTGCAATTGGAATTCCAACTTGAGTACTACTACTAGGAGTACCAGGGGCCAGTTCTTTTAGGCTTCTAGATTAGTAATCCCATAACTACTACCTCCGTCCTGGTTTATTGGTCCCCATTGTAATCTGTGTCAAATTTTGACCATAAATTTAACTAATGAAATGTTTATGCATGTCACCCAAAATTATATAACTTTTGTTGACATGCACTAACATTTTATCAGTTAAATCTTTAGTAAAAATTTAGCACAAATTACAATGGTGACTAATAAACTAGGACGGAGGTAGTAGTTTAGAAGCCCAAATGAATGAGTGAGGCGCCTTATGTTACTCTCCACTGTGACTAGTGATACGTCTCTAATGTATCTATAATTTATGAAGTAGTCATGCCACTATATTATCATTCTTATATGTTTTACAATCATTTTGTAGCAACTTTATATCATTTTTTGGGACTAACCTATTGACCTAGTGCCAGTGCCAGTTGTTGTCTTTTGCTTGTTTTTTACATCGCAGAAAATCAATATTATACGGAGTCCAAACACCGCGAAACTTTTTGTGGATTTTTTATGGGCCAGAAGACTCCCGATGGGCCAGAGCAGCACCTGGGGGGTGCCTCGAGGGGGGCACAACCCACCAGGGCGCGCCAGGCCCCCCTGGCGTGCCCAGGTGGGTTGTGCCCACCTCGGTGGCCTCCCGCACCCCCTCTTTGCACTATAAATTCCCAAATATTCCGAAACCCTTGGGGGTTAACCTAGATCAGAAGTGAACACATGATGAATTGAATCTTTACCCTTGTTGTGATGAATTGAATCTTTACCCTTGTTGTGATGAAGAGGAGGTAACCATGATGAGGAGGGAGTAGTCCACCCTCGGGGCTGAGGGTTTGTACCAGTAGCTATGTGTTTAATCTCTCTCTCTCTCTCTCGTGATCTATATCATGGGCTTTGTTAATATAGTCGGATCATATGATGTTTCTCCCCTCTATACTCTTGTTGTGATGAACTGAATCTTTACCCTTTGAAGTTTTGTCATGTCGGATTGAATATTTAGAGATGAGAACACATGATGTATGTCTTGCGGTATGAATACTTGAGGTGACATTGGGGTATCCTATTGATTCACTTGATATATGTTATGGCATTCAACTTGCGGATCCCCGCGGTGATATTGGGGTAATATTTGCATAGGGGTTGATGCATATTTTTATTATCTTTTCTCCTATAGAAACTTTGGGGTCCCCTTGTAGTTCTTTGTGTGGATTGAGTATCATGAACATGAATTTTCTTTGGTGTTATTTTAGTACGAACTCTTGATTAGATCGATCGGAAAGAATAGCTTGCGTTATTTTAGTACGAATTCTAGGATAGATTGAACGGAAAGAATAGCTTTGAGGTGGTTTCATACCCTACAAACAATTTATATCTTTTGTTCTCCGCTAATAGGAACTCGGGAGTGATTCTTTATTGCACTTTGAGGGATAATCATATGATCCAACTATGTTTGCATTGTTGAGAGGTTGCACTAGCGAAAGTACGGACCCTAGGCCTCATTTTCAAGCATTGCAACATCGCTTTTGTGCTCGTTTACTATTTGCTACCTTGCTGTTTTTATTTATTCAGATTATAAAAATATATTTCTACCATCAATATTACACTTTTATCACCATCTCTTCGCCGAACTAGTGCACCTATACAATTTGCCATTGTACTGGGTGTGTTGGGGACACAAGAGATTTCTTGTATTTGGTTGCAGGGTCGTTTGAAAGAGACTATCTTCATCCTACGCCTCCCACGGATTGATAATCCTTAGGTCATCCACTTGAGGGAAAATTGCTACTGTCCTACAAACTCTGCGCTTGGAGGCCCAACACGGGTCTATAAGAATAAAGTTGCGTAGTATACATCAAGCTCTTTTCTGGCGCCGTTGCCGGGGAGGTGAGTGCTTGAAGGTATATCTTTAGATCTTGCAATTGAATCTTTTAGTTTCTTGTTTTATCACTAGTTTGGTTTATAAAAAGAAAACTACAAAAAATGGAATTTAGGTTGCATCCTATTATTGATCATATTTATAATATATTTCTTGAAAATGATGGTTCGGAAAATTATGCTCAATTATTAGAAGAAGAAGTCAATAAAATGCTTGGCACAAAATATTTTAATGATGAGCATGGTTGCAATGTTGTTAGTGTGAATTCTTTGAATATCCAAAATGCTAATGATGATTGCACAAGTCATGACAAAAATGTTTCTTATAAGCATGTCACTTTTTGTGGAGTGAATTGGGAGTGCCTTTTCACACCAAAAAGGGAAGATAGATTTTGTAAGAAGCATAAATATTTAGAAATGAAGAAGTTGCAAGAGAGGCTAGATGATTGTGCTGAAAGAAGTAACTTTTTTCGCCATCCTTGTGAACTTTGCAATGAATGTGGTCATTTAAATCTCCAATGCAAATTGTTTCATGATCAAATCGTGTCCAAAAATTGTGATAACTTGATTACCCTTGAGCATCATAAAGAGCTTAGCCTTCTTTTGGGGTATGAAGAAATGAAACGTATAACTAAGGGCTTTCCAAATCCTGAGAGATTCCTTGGTTTGATCTAGAGGAGATTTATATGTTTTGTTCGATAAATTGCATTGAGAATCCTTATATTGCCAACTATCTAAAGACAAGAAAACAAATAGAATATGAAGAGAGTAATAATGAAAGGGAAAATATTTCCCAATACCCTCCTAGTGTTTATTATGATGAATCAAGTAACGAGGAGGAGCTTCCTATCCAATCAATCTCTTCAACAAGAAGCTTGAAAGAATTAATTAAACCCACGCATGGTGTGGTGAAGAAGAAGAAAAGAAGAAAGAATAGAGGTAAAAAGGTATCGCTCCCATCACCATCGTGCCTCATGAAAGTGAAGCAAATATGTTGATGGAGGATGATGATATTGATGATGATTTTGTTATGCCTATTGCTTGTTGTGATGATTATGATTGGGAAGACAACGATATCCCTTATGATCTTGAAAATCTTTTTAGCACTTTCTTGGAAGAATGTGATAATAATGTTTGCTATACTATTGGTGCCATTCATGCTATTGATAAGAATGATTGTGATGATATGCAAAACCACAAGCTTGGGGATGCTATGTTTAATGAGTATGATATGTTTGAAGATTTATTTGCTGGAAATAATGCTTGTCCTAAGCTTGGGGATGCTTTGCTTAATGAATATTATCCTTTGATTCCTTCTACTTTCGATAAGAAAATTTATTATGATGATAGCATGCCTCCTATTTATGATGATTACATTGATGAAAGTGGGTTTGGAAGAGTGTCAACTTTAGGTAGTAGTGATCCCACTATTTTGGAGGGTGTTGAATCTTATTAAAATATTGATGAAAGTGGATTTGGAGAGGCCATTACTTTATTTAGTGATACATCCACTATTTTGGAAGAGGTTTCAGTTGACTATGACAATAAAGTTGCTATCTATGATGATTATTATGATGACATGTATGCCATAAAGAGTAATAAATCTTCTATGCTTGTGCATCATGAAAAGAGTGCTGTATGTGATAGTTATATTGTTGAATCCATTCATGATGCCTCTGAAAATTATTATGAGAAAGGAACTTATGCCCTTACATATCTCAATAATATCAAGTTTCCTCTCTATGTGTTGATTGTTTTGAAGTTACACTTGTTTTGCCTTCCTATGCTAGTTGATTCTTGTTTCCATAAGTTGTTTGCTCACAAAATCCCTATGCATAAGAAGTGGGTTAGACCTAAATGTGCTAGTCATATGCTTCTTCTTCTTCTTTTCTCTTCTATGTTTTTACCCCTTCCCTCCTCATTCTCATTCTTCTTCTTTTATTCTTTCTTTTTCTTCTCTTTCTTCTTCTATTCTTTCTTTTTCTTCTCTTTCTTGTTTTTCTTCTTGTTATTCCTTATTTGTGTCATTTTAGAGCTAACATAGGTAATTATGCCATTTTTTGGCCAACTAAGCTTATTATGTCAATTTGGAGAAAAATAAGGTAAGTATAGGTCATTTTTGTGCTAACCTAGGTGATGATGCCATTTTTTAGCCAACTTACGTAAGTATAGCTCAGTTTTTATCTAACTTAGGTAATTATGCCATTTAGGAGGAAAATAAGCTAAATATGCATTTGTTAAGAAAAACACTAGAGAAAACTTACCCTCATCACAACAAATGCGATGAAGATCGCAACTAAGGTAACAATTTATCCAACGGCCTAATGATACCAAGCCTCATTATCAATGGCATATTTTCTAATCTTCTTAATCTTCAAGCGCATTCCATCCATCTTCAAGCGCATTACATCCATCTTCAAGCGCATTGCATTCATCTTCATCTTGTGATCATCGATGACATCGACAACATACAAATCCAATTTCATCTTCTCTTCTTCAATTCTTTTAATTTTTTCTTTCAAATACTCATTTTCTTTTTCAACTAAATTTAACTTCTCGACAAGAGGGTCGGTTGCAATTTTCGGTTCACATACCTCCTAGATAAAAATATCTCTATGTCAATTTGATGGCCATAATTGTCATAAATGCGAAATGCAACAAATAGTTATAAAAGAGAATTTACCACATCCGAATCATAAAGCGGGCGAGGGCCGACGGGGACAGATATCAAGACCACGGCACTATGTATAACAAACAATCATACAAAGTAAGAAAATTATACAAGTAACTATATAAATCATACAATCATAGAAGTAACTATATAAATCAAGTACAACATAAAAAATTGAATACCTAATAATAATCTAGATCGTCGGGTTCAATAAATGCTCTGGGATCAATAAATGCATCATCATCATCACTATCATGAATGAAGTGTTCATCGGGTTCAGCCGCATCAACATGTGGAAGGCCACCTTTACGTAATCGGTCAAGCATTGACAAGTCATCCGCAACAGTAACCTCTTCTTGTTCAGGCTCTTCTTGTTCCGGCTCAGGGGTGAAGTCAGGTTCACTGTCGCTGTCTACTTCAATGTTCTGGTGTGAAGTAGAGCGTTTCTTGAAGCATTTTTTGGAAAGATGTGTTCCTTGGAAGAATTCACCTTCATACGTGTCTGGGTTAATGTGAGGTTCATAATCCTCTTCATTAGGGGGAGGTGGTCTAACACATGGCGGCACTTCATAAATGACATCCCAATCACTCAGATTTGGATCAGTTTGGCAGGCCCATGGTAGATAGAAAACTTGGGTCGCCTGTTGAGCCGTAATATAGACATCGGGAACATCTAAATTGATAGAGGCGAGGGTGTCCCGATCTTTCGATGAGATGATAACTATCGATTTGGTGGAGACGACTTTGACGATCCGACTACAAACGTGCACGACGTTGCGCCTTATCAATCGCTAAACCAATCTCCTGAGGTTACTGACGATGCCGGAAGCACGATCAGCCTGACCACGAAGGTCTATTCCTGCAAGCAATCGAAGAACGAGCAAGAATATGATAATGCAATCTGAATATTGCGAATATATATGAAGTATTGATAGTGGTGGGGATCCGTAAGTGGTCTTGGTCTGGTCGTTGGACACAAACGAAGTACACGAAGTTGCAATGGCTAACTTTTAACTAAACAAATCCCAAGCAAAAAACTACTAGATGGATCTACTTATATAGGAGCAAGGGGTGGCGGCCAAGGAGGTGGGAGGACGTCCCAAGGCAGCCTAAAACCAACCCTAGGTCGTACAAGGCTCATGGGCCCAAGTGGAGGTGATGCAACACCTTTGGACTTGTAGTTTGACTCGGATTCTGGTGCAACGTCAGATTGTTTCGACCATAACTCAATGCTCCGGACGAATTTAAAGGTGAATCCAATTGGGTTGGAAAGAGCACGAAATCTAGTTTCCAACAGAAAAAGAATCACCCAATTCGGAGTCCGTATGAAAAAGTTGTTGGCGTTTTGAGTCAGGTATGTCTGTGCAGTCCGAATCTGAATCCAGAACGTGAGAGACTTGGACTCTATCTTCTCTTGGCCCAAAAGTGACGTGAGAGGACTTTTTGAACAGAACCTAAACTTCTCCTTTTGCCTTATCTTCATATGTGGATTGTACAAATGTCCCATACACCTGCAATTAGACAAAACACAAAAGTGTGTGAAGTATTTTTGTTCTGGATAACATAAATAGATTATTGAATAGTTTGCACTAGAAATCACCTGACAAATATGCATGTATGCAATATTTTTGGTCGTATCCAAGGTAGTCATGTCCTCATCATAAATGGGTGCTTTGTTTGATTTCGACTAGCCCTATATGTTCATGAGTCCTTTTAGTCTCCTTCCGCTGGAACCAGTAACATTTGAAGACTACGACATTCGGTGCATTTTGCCAATAGAATAGAAGTTCATAAATTGCTTCAACTCTCCCATAATAGTCGATAACTCCATCGCCGATAGCAGAGACACAAAAATTTATAGACTTTCGATCGGCCATAGATAGCTCTTTGCCGTAGGTACGAAAGCGAAACCCATTGATGTCGTATTTTTCAAATGAACGGACCTTAAAGTCAAAACCATTAGCGACTTGTCTCAATTCGGCGTCCATAGACTCTGAATTAGCTTACAAGTTTAATACAAAAGGATTGTTGCATTACTCGCAAATTAGACGAAGAAATGAGAATGGTCTAATGGAAATTACCGTTTGTTTGAACCAAGAGATGAAACCGGGAAAACCGCTTCCTTGCTTTACCAGAAGCTCATACTCTTTGATGGATTCCTTTTGGATCACCGCTCCATCCAAGAAACAGGCAACGTATCTGGTCTATCAAAAAATATCCGGGAATAAGAGCAGTTCAAAGGAATTAGAAGTTGCGAAACAATGTACGTGAGAACTTACTCGGTGTATGGCCGCACTTCTGTTAGGTTGGTGAAGATATACAACGAAATGTGTCCGCCATTCTTGGACATCCAACGATATTGGTTTCGAAGCACCGGCTGGTGCAAGATTCCCTTTGAATAGGCTGAGGTTGGATTTATGGTCGCCAGCATTGTACCGAGGCTTCGGATTATGCAAATTACGATTTTTGGCTTCGTAGTGTGCTGTCATGAAGTTTGCCGCCTCCTCAATAATGAATGCCTTGGCCATCGATGCTTCAATTCGACGTTTCTTTTTACATTTTGCTCGGAGACTCTTCTGCATCCTCTCAGATGAGTAGCACCAATGATTTTGCATGGGCCCCCACAATCTTGCCTCGGTCGGGAGATGCAAAATCAAGTGTTGCATTGGATTAAAGAATCCCGGTGAAAATATCTTCTCTAACTTACAAATCAACTCCGGCGCCAACTCTTCCATTTCTTTTATCACGGCAGGCGATAGTTCTTTCGCACAAAGAACATGGAAGAAATAGCTCAGCTCTGCCAGTACTAGCTATTCAACCTCAGGGATGAAGCCATGCAACATCACCAGCATTACCCGCTCAATCCATATGTGCCAATCATGACTCTTGAGACCAAATATTTTCAATTTGTCAATACTCGCTCCCCTCTTTAGATTCTCCACATAACCATCGGGGAACATCAACTGCATTTTCACCCACAAGATAATTTCCCTCATAGCTGGCCTTCCAAGATTGAACCATCCCTTTACCTTCATCCAGTTCTGCTTTCCTTTCAGTTCTTGCATGTTTTGTAACGGTCTATCACATAGCCCCTCCTGATCGACTCTAGCCTTAGTATTATCCTTCGACTTCCCATCTATGCCAAACGATGTACCAAAAAGTGCCTCGGCGATATTCTTTTCAGTGTGCATCACGTCGATGTTGTGTGGGCAAAGGAGGTCTTTGAAGTAAGGCAGATGCCACAAACATGTCTTGTGAGTCCAGGCGTGTTTCGAATTATACCCCTTGAAATACCCTGGACGCTCTGGGTCTGGCTCGAGAGCGTTTACTGATCCAGGGTCTCTTGGCCTGTCAGCGGAGGTGGTGCAGAGTTTTTGACAACTCTACCTTTCATGAAGTTCTTCTTGTCTTTCCTGAACTTATGGCGAGGATCCGGGAACTGTCTGTGCAAGTCGAAGCAAGGAAACTTGCGACCCACCTGCAGCCAACGATACTCAAGAGCTGCCTTGCATGTGGGGCACGGGAACCTTCCATGCACACACCAGCCAACAAATAGCGCATACGCCGGCAAGTCATGCGTCGAGTACATGTACCAGACACGCATTATGAAGTTCTGTTTGTTAAAGGCGTCGTATGTCTTGAACCCATTATCCCGAGCTTCTTGCAATTCGTCCTTAAGCGGCTGCATGTACACATTCATATTCTACCCCGGATAGTTCGGCCCTGGAATTATCAACGTCAGAAGAATGTTCTTTCTTTGCATAATCTATCCGGGGGGCGGGGAGATTGAGTGGAAAGACAAATACGGGCCAACAACTGTATTGGGTTGCCATCAGACCAAACACACTGAACCCATCCGTGCTGATGCCAACTCGAGGATGCCTTGGATCTGCCACTTTTTCCGCATATAACGCATCGAAGCGCTTCCACGCTTCACCATCCGATGTGTGTAGCATCATCAGATTCCCATCTGCATCTAGTTCGGTTCTTTTGCCCTCTTTGTGCCATGTCATCTGTCTGGCCGTCTCTTTGACCATGAAAAGACATTGAAATCTTGGTACGATTGGCATATACCGAAGAACATTAACCGAGATTTTGGTCTGCGTCTTCTCACCCATACCGTTGTCTACCACAATACATCTGGAAGACTTGCAAATGGGACAATAGTTCAAGTCCGCATACTAAAGCCTAAATAAGACACATCCTTTCTCACAGGCATGTATCTTCTCATAGGGCATCTTAAGAGCATGGAGGATTTTGTCTGACTGGTACTGATTTGCAGGCAGTACACGGCCTTTGGGTAGAAAGCGTCCAAATACTGTCATCATCACACCGTAGCATTCTCTGCCCAAGTTGAATTGAGCCTTCAGAGCCATTATTTGTGAGATGGCATCCAGCTGACAAAGCTCAGTGTGCTCATGAAGAGGACGTTTTGAAGACTCCAACATTTCATTGAAGGCCTTTGCAGATTCCTCCATCTCTTCGTCCGAATCCTAAGCATCATGAAAGTTTTGCACCATGTCTTCCATCCTGGTACCATGCTCGTCGATGCGACAATGAACCACCTCAGCTCTGGCACGTTGGCCAGACTCACCATGAAATGTCCACACTGTATAACCGGGCGTAAAACCACTCTTCTGCAGGTGTTTGCCCATTTCATCATGTGTCCTCTTTTCCCAATTCTTGCACCGGACACAGGGGCACCAGTTTTTCCTCTAGCCATTTGCAAATGCGGCTTTCACAAACCCCTTGGTTTTTGTTAACCATTCATTGGTAATCTCTTCCTGAATAGTGCGACCGGTGTACATCCACGCACGATCACTCATCTTGCTTAGATACTGGATAGACAAGAAATATCTATAATTCAGCATGTATATTCATCAGTTAATCTACTTTGTCAATTTTATTATGTCCATGCAACCTACACTCTAATAGGTAAAGATAGGTCCTAATCCCACCCGAGTATGTGTAGATTGAGTACGTTCTCCATGCTCTACCCCATTCCGAGACAAAATTTTGGCAGCACCTCCTCGTTGTTCTCCTTGGTACGGGGATCGGGGGTGATGGGGCGGCGTGGGCGACAGGCCGACTGGGGCGGGGGGGGGGGGCGGCAGGGGCGACGGGACGGCGGGGGCAGGGGGATCCGGGGCAGGGAGGGTGGTGGAGCAGCGGCGGTGCTGGGCGGCGGGCGGCAGGGGCGACGGGACGGCGGGGGCGGGGGGCTCCGGGGTAGGGAGGGTGGTGGGGCGGCGGTAGTGCTTGTGCTTGGGCGCGCGGGTGGAGAGAGAGGAGAAGAGAGAGGGGTGGGGCCGGGGAGAGAGGGAGGGGTGGCCGTTAGTGGGCACGTTCTTTGCTGTCAGCTAGTGGACGACAAAGAATCTTTGTCATCCGCTAGTGGGCGACAAAGAGGGGTGCTGGTGGGCCGTTAGGGTTTGGGCCTCCACTGGACCCCACACACCTCTTAGCCGTCCGCCCGCCGACGGCAAAGAAATGGCTGATGGCAAATAGGATCTTTGCCGCCAGCCAGTTCTCTGTCGTCTGTTTTGTAGAAGCAGACAGCAAAGATCTTGCTGATGGAAAATTCTCTGTTTCCAGTAGTGTTTCACCATTACTGTAGTAAAAATTCTCAATTAATCTCATAAATGGCAAGCGATAACTCTAATGGAGCAAAAGCATACATGGAATATTCTAGACTAAACCATAAATGGATACACTTTTATTCAATTGCGATACTCTAATAGAGGAAGATCATGCATGGAAGGTTCTATACTATATAAATAAGAAGTCTCCACATGCTTAGACAGCGGATTACATTGAGCAAAGACTAATGATGAACATTTGAATTGATAATGCATATGACCAGGTGAACCTCCTTGGAGTCCCAGTGTACCATCTTGGGGTGAAAATCATACCAGGCGTCTTCCATGTCCACATTGCCGGGAACGGAGCAGCTCGGCACAGTCCCAGTCAGCATGATGGAGGCGACGTGGGCGCCCTCGTACCTCTGAGGGGCAATAACAGTGAGCAGGCACCCGCACACCGGCCTCGTGTCAGCGTCAGCGGTGTTACCCCTGACGCACACTAAAGAGACGGGGCCGTGGCCTGCGCGGGCCTTGCTGGTGCCCACGGCCAAGAGGAAGACGCTACCGTCCTCCTCCACGACTAGCAGGTGGTGGTGATCCTCTAGCGACCCCGGCACGACAATCGGGTAGCACGTCTCGTACTTGATGTTCACCGCCGCGGGCCAGTAGTGATCGACGGACGGTGCCGTGAGGTGATGCACGAGGGTCGCCAGCGAGCCCTCAAATGGCGGCGTGCACTCATAGCAGTAGCAGGGCGTGTGCATGCATCTGGAACTATGCTCCGCCAGCGAGTGCAGGTCGACGTACCTCTCGCAGCCGAAACTCTTGTAGACGCAGGGCACCTTGCAAGCATCGATCAGGCCGTCCATGAAACAGGAGTGGCTGTAGAGGACGTTGCACCCGCCGAATGGAGCGCAGGAGGGAGTGGCTGTAGAGGACGTTGCGCCCGCCGAATGGAGCGCAGGTGTAGCACATGAAGCAGTAGATGGTGCTCCTCCCTAGTCTCTACTCTTATAAAAAACTGAGTTGGTGATGATGGTGTGCCTGCCATCTTGTAATATAGACCGTCCGATCTATATCCGACGTATAGAAACCAAACTATAACAATTTTACAAAAGATACCCACACCACTCTCCACATTTCTAGATAAGGCCTTGCCTCGTTCATCCTTATCTCCCACAACCTCATTGCTGAGCAATTAAAAAAGGAAGTCTCTGGAACAATCTGGCATGGTGGCCGCTGCCGGCGCCATCCATCCCCATGCCTCCGCCCAGTCCGGCCAGCAGTCACCACCACGCCCCACTCCTCCTCACCTTATCTCTCATCTTTCTCGAGATATCATTTTTTTGATGAAATTCTCGAGATACCATTTTTCCGATAAAATTCGTGAGATATCATTAGTTTTTACACATGGAATTACTCCTACATGGGTCAATCACAACAGGTGTTTCATAAAAAAATGCATCTTGATGTTCCGTGCAATGCACGGGCATCTTCCTAGTTTGCATATAATTCCAAACACCACGTAGACACGGTCTTTGACCATTTTACAACTATGTTAGTATCATTGTTAGTGGTCAGCCGGTGCAAGTTATAGCCCCGGGTGTTTTAACCTTTTTTTGTAATGATATCTGGAGATTGTTCGCCACAAGCTCAATCCTGGTGAATCCCACGTAACCGTCAGATTTCCATCCGACGGTGGCCTGTTTTTAAGCCATAGTATTTGACAAAACCGCAACCCTTACACACGTATTGTAACTGCGTCGTAAACGTTTGCTGGGGATTGGAGTTAGCACCGATGGCGGTTCGTAGTCGTTCCACGCTCGGGCATTGAAGTTTGTAACTATTTTAGATTAGAATATTCTACTCCTCCGGTGCTAGTAGTAGAGCAGAGTCCTACTCCACTATATGCAAACTAGGGCATAGTAGTAGGTACTGTAGGGAGTACTAGTACTGTGATCACTCAAGCAAGTTGTCTGGGATCGATATGACACTATGCTGCTGGGATGTGTCTCGTAAGTCAATCGGCGTGCTGTTGTCATCATCACCAGTCCACTTCCCACAGCACATATTCGCTTCCCATCTTCGTCTGCACATAATCGTCCAATCTTCCATCCCCGCTAAGGCGCCTCCCCCCTCTTCCGAAACCCAAGCACTAACAATGGCAGAACCGAGCAGTGTCCGCCGAAAGAGTGGCTGGAATTCGTTCCTCAGAGATGTAAGCAAGCTCATTGTTTCACGTGTGGACAATCTCAGTACCATGCCGCTCGCCGCGTGCTCCTTGGGTCTATACCGTTTACTCAAAGCCCTCAGGCTAGAGCTTTTTAAGCCAACTCCTTGCTTGCTGATGCCGCCTGATCTTTAGAAACGGCGTGTCACGCAACATAACGATCGTAGGGTGGCGAGCATCAACCCCCTTGACTGCAATCCGATCCCCGCCACCCTCAACTACATTAACGGTATGTACTGGGTCGGCATGAACACATCTTGGATGGTGCTTGTCGACGGTCGCGGCAGCTGGATGCTCGTGGAGGTCTACAACCGATGATTGATCCCGCTTCCTTCGATTAACACTGCACTGCTTTGGCACCGCGGCCCAGAATACTCAGAATCTTACAGTAGCCAACATGATACCAAGTTTGATTTGCTCAAGGTTGTAATCTGCCAAGTGCCCACAAGATCTGCGAATTATAAAGACTTTAGGCTAATTGCGTACTTTAACCGCGGTCTCGCCTATCTGACAGGTCACTGCGGTAAGTGGATAAATTTGCACGTCCATCGCAGGATCATACATCCTCCATGGTTCTTTGATGCCATTGAACACAAGGGCTTCATTTACGCTATGGACTCCTTCTATGGCTGGATGTATCGCTGGCCTACTCCAGTCATCGCTACAAATGGCTGTTACAGCAATATATTACTTTCCTATGATATCATGATGGCTTGCTTATATTACCGTCAACATTTACTGAAAAATATTCATGCTCATAACATGTTGTTCTTAAGATTGACTACAGTATGAGCCCTTTTTTTGACTCCAACTTGATATGATGTTGTAGGCCGCCTGGTGTCCCTACCCTTCCTAATCCTAGAACCTTTCAAAGAAAAGCGGCATGGCAGTTGCAGGTGGTTCCTGGCTCGATCAGACGATGGTGAATGATTGATGATCGTTTGCACGTACCGGACATGTTGTTTCACAGAATACAATCACAGTCACTACAAGGTCTTTGAGCAGGATCCCAGCTTCTCTGGGCCTTCAAGAATTTTTGACTGGAGGCTAGTAAGTAGCCTTGGTACATGCTCTTTGTTTCTTGGACTGAATTATCCGATTAACCAGGAGATAACCGACGGCAAGGATCATGATGGCAGCGTGGTTTCGTTCATCAAGCAAAATTGTGCGTACACAGCGTTCCATGCGTCTCTCCATGCACCATACCCTGATATGTGCTGCCATGCTCTACAGCCCAAAGTTGGAGAGAGCGTCGCAAGTATCAGACTTCGACCTGCTGGCTGGAGTTTCCCCCGTCAAGCACCCATCTGGTTCAAGCCGTCAGCCAATCTCCACAGCTTAATAAATAGTAACGCCTAACTGAGCTAGTTAGTTAGATGCGTACACTTGGTGTAGTAGGATCTTTATTTAGTTTGATGCATATACTTGTTCTTTTTTGGCAGCCATTTTGTAATGATGGCTGATGTTTGGTTTGGAAGAGAGAGTTGCGTCTTTACTCTTCTGGCCTGCTTACTGCTTCTATTGCACCCCAAGCCCTGGTTGCTGCTGATGTTGTTTTCAATGTACAATCAGTAGTATATTTCGTCTGTTGGTTGAATAAATGTGTTGTTAGAATTACAAACACAATGTTTTTGAAGTCATTGCACGGTCTGATCCTTTAGGGAGTACTATTTTTGGTACAGAACACATTTTCCACTTGCCGATAACATGCAACCCATTGATGAAGGCCCAATAGAGGAGCCCATAATTAACTGGAAGGGAGGCTCTCACATGAATCCGGCCCAGGTACATGCACATGGTCCCCTAAACATAAATAAGTAAATAAATAAAGCTAAATGCTCATGCACCAGTTCTTTAAATTCACGATTTGAAAAGTCAAATTTTAACAGGAGGATATTATTTCCTATGAGAGTGTCGCTACATTCAGTCGATATTATTCTAAGGCAAAGATAGCGACCAGTCTTCTTTCTCCCACCATTTTCTTCCTACAACCAGCGGACCCATTCAAATCGTAGTCAACATCGTAAATAGTTCCGGTCCATTTTTATTTTTTGATAAGAATGCCCAACCTAGCCCAACACATTGGCAACACCACTTTATCCTCCGCCTTGGTGTGCTCACCACGGCGCCGCCGTCCGGCCCTGTCGACATAGTGAATCGAGAGACGACTGTAGTTGTGAGTATGATTGTACGAACCTACCAGGTCCACTCTCGAACACAAGCAGGCGCCTCTTTTATTACTCAGATGCACCCCTCGTTTTTTAACTCTAATCCACCCTGCTGATATGTGGGACCCACATCATTGTCAACGTATAATCAATTAACGACAGAATTGCACAACTTTTTTTTGAGGATTTGTTCGGAGGAGCAGGCTATAAACTAGGTTGTGCGGTTTCTATGGCCCGTCTAACAACATGACCAACCCAGCAGTTTTTCTTTGGGAAAATAGGTAGCCTACTATTTCTTTTTGAAGAATACCCAAGCTAGGCCTATTTGTTTTCTCCGACTTACTGGGCTGCAAATCTTTCAAGACGAGGAGGGATGCATTCCGGCCTGGCCAAAGAGTATGGGCAGTGTATCTTAAAAGTAATATCAAAGGGGTTACAAATTCCAAAAAAGTTATAGCAAATGGGCAATTAGTTTTTGTTTTTGTTTTTGTTCTTGATATTTTATATTTCATTGGATTTTAACATGACATAGTACTAATTTATTTTTAAATTTGTTTTAGTATGGCTACTAATTTTTGGATTAAGAATATTTTGTTCCCCAGCAAAAATATGCGAATTTTTAAAATTTCGATTTTTTAACCCTGGCACTGACCAAAAAATGGGCAGCAATTCTAAAAATGGAAAATGGGCTGCAATATTCCATATGAATTAGCAAATGGGTAGTAAATTATCAAACAATAATAGCAAATGGGTTGTACACGCCACAGATTTCAAGGCTGGCTTGTTTACGCAAGGCTTTGTCAGTCAACACACGATTCTTGCAGCAGTGACTGTTGGATGTCCATCCAACGGCCGACGTGCTTCTTCAATCTTTGATCTTCCTGCTCCAGCCGCCTAAACCAGCGCCGGCGGGACTGCCTGCTCCCTCCTCTTGTGGCCTGCTGTGATGCCGCGCAGGTTTCACCAGCCCACCCTACTCCCTCCGCTAGCCTAGCCATCCATCTACCCACCTGCACCTCATGTTATTCTCCGATGATGGCAACCTCACGCCACAGCCGAACCACTCAACCGTCATACTCTCTTCAGTGTGGGCATCCACTGCTGTGTCTTCGCCGGCTCCGGGTCGTTCGATTCCTAGGCCTCACAGTCGTCCACCGCGTTGGTGCTCTAGGCACGGCGTGCTCAACATTCAACAAACGACAGCCATCGAAATAGGGATGTACGTGGAGAGGCTGACAGTAGGGACCCCCATGGTCCATGGCCGCACGCAACCAACTGCCTCCTTATTACGCAAAAACATGATTCCTCCCACTGACATATGGGGTGCACCGGTTCGGAGGCTGACCTGTGGGCCTACTATGTTGACGCGTACGCATGGCTTTGTCAACTTAGTCAACAAACAATTCTAGAAGCAGTGACCGTTGGATTTTTAATCGAACGGTCCTGCTGCTTCTTCAATCGCTGCTCTTCTTGCACCAGCCGCCCAAACCAGCACCGACGAGACCGCCTGCTCCTGCCTCCAGTGGCCGGCTGTGCTGCCGCGCAGGCCTCACCGCCCCACCCTACTCCCACCGCTGGCTAGGCCATCCCTCTACTGTCTAATCACCCACAACCCGTGTTATCTTGCGGCGACGCCAGCCTCACACCGCAGCCGAACCAGTCAACCCTCGTACTGCCAAAGAAGCTCCAGCGAGCGGACGTCCGGCCTCCACCGGACGACCGGCTAGCGAACGGACGTCCGACCTCCACCGGACCACCGGCGCCTGAAGCACAGCCAACGCCAGCTACAACACCTCCTAGCGAGCGGACGTCCGGCCCCCACCGGACGACCGGTAATATTAACAGAAGTCCGAAGACACCGGACGTCCGGTGCCTTTTCACAAAACGTCTTCAGCGGACGTCCGGCGACTAGCGGGCGACCGGTCCCTCCTGAGCCACCGAACGACCGGTACCCACCGGACGACTGGTACCTGCCTGTGCGCAGCCTGGCCTTTGGCCTTGTATCCCTCTCCCACTTACCCCTTCGTGGCTCTAGACTATATATACTCCTCCTCCTTCACCATTTGAGTGTTAGCATTGGTTTAGCTAATATGTGAGATAGAGCTTTGCTCATCCATTACGGATCTACTCCACGAGAGAGACCGCGGCCCCTCTACGGAGAAGATCCCCTTGGATTCAAGACCCCCCTCTTGGGTGGCCCCATGAGGACCTCCTCACGGAGAAGAACAGGTTACCTATGTATCGTCCCTTCTTGACTTTGGATCGTGTATCTCCCTTTGTGTTCATGGATCTAGCGCATGTGTGATCTATTCTTGTTGGTTGAGTGATTTCTCTCATGTTTCCCTCGTGATTCCCTTGTGTTTTCCCCTCGTGTTCATCGCGGGATCCGCTCCTTTCATGAAAGATCGGCCGCATAGGGTTCCACCCTACATCATTTTGGTATCAGAGCAAGGTTGATCATGAATTTGGAGCGCCTACCCCTCTTTTTCTAGCTTGATTTTGTTGTGTTCTTCCCCAAATTCGAAAATCCCCACCAAAAATAGCCCAATTTTTTTTGTGATTTGTTGGTTTGATGATGTTTTGTTGATTTTGATCCATGGATTTGCTTGGTTTCGAGTGATCTAGCATTTCCCCAAGTTTCCCGTCTTTCATCCACGAAATCTCGTCAATTTTGACCCCAAAATCCCCAAATTCTGCCCAAAATCCATTTCGCCTGATTTTTGTTTTGCCATAACTAATTCATCCGAACTTCGATTTTGACGTTCTTTAGCTCGTTTTGAAGCTATTTACATCCCCCTTCCCACAAAAATACCACCAACATCATTTGACACCATCCAATTTTTGGAACTTTGGCATCTTTGCCTAGGGCTTCCACCATATCTTCCGCATAGCCACCACCGACTTCCACAACCTAACCCATTTTGTTTCATATTGCATATGTGGTTGCTTGACTAGTGATTCGAGTCTCCTAAGGTGTTTCGGATACTAAGAGACGGTTGCTTCTTCATCAACCACCACCACCACTTCCGCATAGGCTTACCCACCATACACTTCCACGCCAACTTAAACCGAATTTGTTTGAGCTTGTTTGAGTTGTGGCTTGTGTCTCCTAAGGTGTTTCGGCTACTTAGGGATGGAAACATCAACATTGACTCGCATAACCCATCTTCCACTTCCGCATTGCCTAGTGCAACACCACCGCCACATTCCACTACCACCATTTGACTTTTGTCCTTGAGATTTTGAGTTCGCGGTTTTTCCGTTTCCTAAGGTGTTTCGGCTACTTAGGGACGAGTCTCCATCATCTTGGTATCTACATCAAGAACACCGCCACTCATCATCATCACGGACAGTAACCTCCATATCATCTTGGTATCGTGGTATCCCTCCATTGTATATTCCCTTGCCATTGCATTGATAACCCCTAGCCCATTTTGTGTTACTTCCCTATCGAGACTAGCCATTTGAGTATTGCTAGCAACGTTACTTGTGCACATTAGTGATCATCGATACACCTTCCATTGCATATATACCATATCATATTGGTATCATCTTGGTCTCATCATATCATCTCTTGTGTGACAAGTTTGTTCCCGCATATACACTATTGCTATCTTGGTTTGTGCATTCTGCAAAAGTGGCCATATCCAAAAAAAAGTATAAGCTTTTAAGCAAAAAAAGAGAGAGCAAAGAAGCTTGTAAGCAAGTGCCATAGCATCATACCACATTGCATATAAGATTGTCATATCCGATCATCTTGGATCATCTTGAGAAAAACACTGGGAACATCATACACATAGCATACTTGGGATAGCAAGTTGATATATTTTGCATCTTATAGGTTGTGCACAAGTGTCGTATCCGCCTATAGCGCAATCGTGCTAGCATCTCTCTTGAGTTGTGCAACACGAGCGTTTTCCATGGATTCCACATTTTGTGCTCATTCCTTGGTTGCACGACCCCATTTATCAATCCGTGTGTGCGTTTCCGTGTGCCACATATTGCTATTGGTCTACTTGTTACTCTTGCGAATTTGTGAATCTCTTTCAACATTATTGACTCTTGCTAACATTTTGCATCAAATTTTTGTGCCATTATCCTCACCGAGCTCCACCATAAGACTTATTTGTGTAGGTGTGAGAAATCGACGAGATCGGTACCAATTGTGCTATTTCCTTGTTCCATCATTGAGTGATCATTGATCCGTTTTCAACATCGGTCAAGGTACATTTGGTATAAGTTCTTCTCTTTCTCCGACTCATATTTGCTCGAGTCTTGTGATGGATAGGCAAGGCATTTCATCTCCGGTCTTCGACAACAACGACGGCGTGAACAACTACATCACCAAAGCGTCTATCTTTGATCTACAACGACAAATGCAAGGCGCACAATCAAGATTGCGAGAGTGCATCGAGAACCTCTCCATCGACATTAGTCACTCCGAAGCAAGGAAAAAGGACTACATCGATAACAAGCTTTCCGCACAAAAAGAGGAGCAAGATGCAAGGATGGAGGAGATTCGGGCCTTGATCACTTCCAATTCGTCATCTTCAAGGCGGCGGCGACCAAGTCGATCATCTTCGGAACGCCCAAGCGATGCAAGCGCAAGTCGTCCACGTCCACATCTCCATGGCGACCACCATCACGTTCGTGATCCACATCGTCATGAAGGGAAAGTCACCTCCAAGCAACATGTGCACGACGACGACGAACGACATCTACTACGAGCTCAAGTGCGACAACGACACCATCATCATGAAGATGCTCCACAAGCACAAATGCACAAGTCCCAACAAGCCCTACTTCATGCCAAGTCCAAACTTCATGAGCACAAGAGAAGACCGCGAGACGAGCACCACCAAGACGGAGCTATGGCTACACCAACCACTTCGGCATCTTCGCCAAGTGTTCTCAAGGCATCTTCGCCTTTGGACATACGGCATCTTCGCCTACTTCTCGTGAGTTCGCCTACATCGACATCTTCAACAACAAGGCGACAACCTACGAGCGAGGGCGACACTTCCATCTTCGAAAGTCCCTCAAAGAAGATGGCCGAGCATGGGAAATTCCCTTCGGTCATGGAGACGAGCTACGAGGTGCCACATCATATGGGGCTCCAACAACAAGACGGTGACAAGAAGGTTGAGCATGGGACTATCCCTTCAACCAAGGCGGCGATAGGAGTTGAGCATGGAGACGTTTGCACCTACACCTCTCCGACACCCACATATGACGAGATGTCCCAATTGCCATGTGATGAGAGCCACCAACCCATGAGTGAGATGAGTGACTCTACCATATATGACATTGAGTGCATTTCCTATGAAAGGATGAGTGTGACCACCACTAGCCCCATACTTGAGAGCATGCCACACATCCTATGTGAGGTTGAGAGCCATTTGAGTGACTCCACCAACAATATGAGTGAGAGCATCCTTGAGGGAGTGAGTGAGCCACAACACTTAGTGAGTGAGGTAGTTGACACGGCACGTGAAGCCACTATGATTTCTAACGACTTAACCTCTACTCCGAGTGTGTTTTCTTCGTTGGTGCTAGGTCTCCTACATGACGACATGCCTATCCTTGACGAGTCCATACCTCCAATGGAGACGATGATGGCCATGGTGGACGATGATGCACCCCCACATGGTTCCATCAAGATGAAGATGACCACGACTTGGTCTTCGACACCTCACCTAGAACACATGAGCAATGTTCCGAAGGTAACATAGGTGATGGTGCTTCTCTTGTCCCACTAGTGGACTATCTCACCAATGATTGCTTGCATTATGTTGATCCACCTATTCCCATGCTTCTTGCTAGTGCGACTTCCTCATGTCATGACTTACCTATTTATGATGAATATGATGACGAGCATGTTGAGTTTCCTAGTTGTGATGCTATGCTCCATAGGATATCATGTGAAAATTCTTTTGGTCACATCATGTTCGACAACCCTTTAAACTTGTCATATGCTATGAGTGAGATCTCCCATGTTGCATCATTTCAATCTCAACATAGTAACTATGCATGCCCCATTAAAATAAATCCCATTTGCACTTATGGCATAGATGACGAGATGATGGTCATTGGCTTTTGTTTTTCATGTGATGATATTGCAATGCTTCCTTTACATGATTTGCGCAATTCATCTACTATGCCATGCCATGATCACATTGTTCCAAATATGCATTGTTTTGGATGTTGTCAATATTCTCCATGTGATGTTTCTACAAATGCTCATGAGGAGACACCCATAGTTTCATCATACATATTAGGAGATCTTGATGCATTCCATACTTTGCATGATTCCCATAATTGTGTGCACCACATGCATTCCATGAATAACAATGCTCTATATATTTCCTATGATGCATTACATAATTTGAGTCTCCATTATGCTATACATAACATCAAACCTCTCATGATGGATGCCATGTTTCTATATCACGCACCTCATTTATTTGAGCATTGGATATTTGGTGCTAACTGACACAAGCACGTGCGCATCATGATGGATGATGTGTACATATACCACGCACACACAATTTTCCCCTTGTCTTTGTTTTGTGTAGGTACTCACGTATACTCGTCAACCTCTCAATCCCAAGAGTTGACGAAACGAGATCTTGAGAGCAACGATGATTTGGGATCCCGTGGATTATCATTCCCACCATTCCCTTCGTGCAAGGACTACGCGCATCTCTTCTACTTGACTCTCACACGGCTATGGGCTATATATCACTTGTTACCTTATGCCTATACTATCGTGTTACCTTATGCCCATATCAATTGTGACCCTTGTTTGCATCTACCCATGATTCACAATTATGATACTCCTATGTGTATTTGCATGCTTGGTGGAGATCCTTGTTGCTATTGCCATGTTTATCATGTGCCTCATGCTATTGTTGATTCTTGTGTTGGGAGAGTCATGATGTCCCATTGCTATTTACATATGGCCTCTCGCCAATACATTGATGATATTTTGCTCATATCTTGCCTTCATGCTTGTGATATGTCTTGTGCATTATTCATGACCACCATTTGCACACATGACATGCTTGACATGATTCCTTCTAGTACGTTGCATCTTCGCACTACTAGCTTGCTTGACTTGATCACTATGATTGCTTGCTTTGTCGCATCACCCATGTTCCATTCTTACTCGCTTTCTTGGTTTGCTGACATACATGTTCATGCCTCTCACATGATATATCTTGTTCATTATCACTTGCCTCCAATTGTTGCACCTATGCTTATTGATCTTGGAGACTTGGACATATTACTTGTGATGCATGCTTGTTTGATTGAGCATATTGTATTTGGTTGTTCTCGCATCATATGCCTCCATACTATGAAATGCTCCCTTGTCCTTTCTTATGATGAGCATGATGCGTACACTTGTTTGGTATTTCACCACACAAATGCTAGGTTTTGCATTTTCCCTAACCTCACTTGTTTTTCCGAGTGTTTGTCATGTTCTTTCGTTTTGAAGGATTCACAAGGCGGCACCATCATGAGAAAACTTGGTCATGTGAAGGCATACATGATGCGCAACTCCAACATCCTTGAGAAACTCTTAAAGGTGAATTCCTTCCATTTGAGCCATCCTCAAATATGCATATTCGATGGGTCATTCTTTCATTGTTATTTCCTTCTTGTTGTCTACATGATACATCTCGCGCACGGAGGAGTGAAATTGGAGATTGGCTCTATGGACCTTCACATTGAGGAGCACTCGGACTTATTGGATGTACCTCCGGAAATCCACTCATGCCACGACATCGAGCATTGGTACATCGACACTCCTTTGACACATTGCACCAACACATACATATTTGTTGCTTGTGCTTCCTCATGTCATGCTCGATGGACATATCATAGTCACCACAAGTTTGCATCTTATGCATGGATTGACTCACATTATGATTGCTTTGTTGCATCTTGTATTCCCATGTCATCCATGATATATGAGCTTGTGCATTTCCTTAGCAAATTTGTTGTGATCTTCCTTGATGCCATATTCATACATAATGATCATATTGCCTACTATCAATTGCATGATAACATAATCACATTGAGCACCAATTACCATGTTCATGCTTTTGATAAACCGTCCCATTATGACATCATCTTGCACAATGGTTGCATTGATCACATTCACAACACATTTGTGTGCACAATGAATGATTTTGCTCCCATGAATGCTTTGCATATCATTCTAGATCATCTTGATAAGCTTCATGCACTTTGTCATGAACAATCTTGCCGAACGGACTCATTCGTACATGATGGGCACTTTGTGTGCGCTAACCATTGTATTTCCGAGTGTCGTTTGTGTTTGCTCATTTTGCATGTATACCACTCCGTCCGGCGACACCTTGGAGTACTTGGATTGCGCAATGCTTTCAACTTCGTCCAACTACAAGTCCGTCCACGACAATCGTTTCCATGGTGATGAGGATCACGATCCGAGGTCAGATCTTTCCCAAGGGGGAGGAGATGATGCAGAGCATCCCACGTTCATCCCCATGTACACTCCGACTACTCTCCAAGCCCCAAGGATACATAAGATGAGACCTCGACTATACACCATTGGACACAAGGTGAACTCACTCCTTTTTGAACCATCACTTTCCATATGTGAGACATGGCTACTACCTCAAATATATGTGCTATGCATGACCAGGAACAAAGAGGAAGACCATGGACAAGACGGCGAGGACACCAAGTACAAGGAGCTACCAAAGAAGCTCCAGCGAGCGGACGTCCGGCCTCCATCGGACGACCGGCCAGCGAACGGACGTCCGACCTCCACCAAACGACCGGCGCCTGAAGCACAGCCAACGCCAGCTACAACACCTCCTAGCGAGCGGACGTCCGGCCCCCACCGGACGACCGGTAATATTAATGGAAGTCCGAAGACACCGTACATCCGGTGCCTTTTCACAGAACATCTTCAGCGGACGTCCGGCGACTAGCGGGCGACCGGTCCCTCCTGAGCCACCGGATGACCGGTACCCACCGGACGACCGGTACCTGCCTGTGCGCAGCCGAGCCTTTGGCCTTGTATCCCTCTCCCACTTACCCCTTCGTGGCTCTAGACTATATATACTCCTCCTCCTCCACCATTTGAGGGTTAGCATTTGTTTAGCTCATATGTGAGATAGAGCTTTCCTCATTCATTACGGATCTACTCCACGAGAGAGACCGCGGCCCCTCTACGGAGAAGATCCCCTTGGATTCAAGACCCCCTCTTGGGTGGCCCCATCAAGACCTCCTCACGGAGAAGAACCGGTTACCTATGTATCGTCCCTTGTTGACTTTGGATCATGTATCTCCCTTTGTGTTCATGGATCTAGCGCATGTGTGATCTATTCTTGTTGGTTGAGTGATTTCTCTCGTGATTCCCTTGTGTTTTCCCCTCGTGTTCTTCGTGCTCATCGTGGGATCCGCTCCTTTCGTGAAAGATCGACCGCATAGGGTTCCACCCTACATCATGTTGGTATCAGAATGGAGAAACTGTGTCATGTTCATGGGGAGGGAACGGAATGCGTCGTGTTCATCAAGAGGCAACGGAATACGTCGTGTTCATCGGGAGCCAACCGGCTTGGATGGAACAGCCGAAATGAGGTCTGGCATACCGCAGAACGAAATACGTCGTGTTCATCAGGGAAGGGTCTAGCGTACCGCAAAATGGAGGAAGCAGACTTGTGTTCGACCGCGTACGGTCAAAACGGGGTCCTGTTGATCGGGAGGGGTCTTGCGTACCGCAAAATGGAGGAAACGGACTTGTGTTGGAGCGCCTACAGTCGAAACAGGATCCTGTTCATGGGGAGGGGTGTGGCGTACCGCAAAACGGGACTCCACGGGCTACTGTTCATCCACAGTCTATTGCCTCGCTCCTGCCTCCATGGGCTACTGTTCATCCACCGTCGACCTCCTCCAGCCTCCACCTACAACTTTTCATCCACGGCGTCTCCCTCTTGCCTCAACCAGCTACTGTTCATCCACGGGCTCCTGTTCATACAGCCTCCACCGACTACTGTTCAACCATCCCTCCACGGGGTCCTGTTCAACCAGCCTCTCCACGGGGTCCTATTCAACTAGCCCTCCATGGGGTCCCTCCACCGGCTACTGTTCATCCACCCCCACCTCCTCGATCGGGGTCCTGTTCATCCAGCGGCAACGACCTCTACTACCACGGGATCCTGTTCATCCAACCCCCACTGGGAACTGTTCATCAAGAGGCAGCTTCGATCAGCTTCAGTTAGGAGCAGTAGAGAAGGAATCACTCGGGTTCAATTAACAGCAAGGGCTCCATCAGGATTCAGTAACGTAGCTAGTGCAATCGCTCGGGTTCAGTTAGAGCCCAAGGACTCGCTCGGGTTCAGTTAAAGTGCAACGCCTCGCACACACGCGCGTACCTGTACGAGAGAAACGCGCAAACCTCTGTGCATAGCTCGGCCCCGACCACGCACCGTAACCGGGAACTCCCTGAAATTTTCCTCGCCCTCGCTTCTACCATGATTTTTTCCATCATGGATGGCCAAAAGAATGTCATGTAGGTGCGTCTCTGGCCCGCCCAGGACGATGATACGTCTCCAACGTATCTACTTTTCCTAACGCTTTTCCTCTTGTTCTGGACTCTAATTTGCATGATTTGAATGAAACTAACCCCAGACTGACACTGTTTTCAGCAGAACTACCATGGTGTTGTTTTTGTGCAGAAATAGAAGTTCTCGGAATGGAACGAAACTTTGCGAGGAATTTTTATACAATAAAAGAGAATTTCTGGAGCGAAGACCTGCCAGAGAAGGGCACCTGGGTGGGCACAACCCACCAGGGCGCGCCCCCCTCTCCTGGCGCGCCCAGGTGGGTTGTCCC
The DNA here is from genome assembly GCF_018294505.1 of Triticum aestivum. Taxonomy (NCBI): domain Eukaryota; kingdom Viridiplantae; phylum Streptophyta; class Magnoliopsida; order Poales; family Poaceae; genus Triticum; species Triticum aestivum. The sequence continues at coordinate 193,881,291 of NC_057808.1, read as the reverse complement.
CACCTGGTGGCACCGCAGACCATGAAACCAACACTATAAAATCCTATTTTTGGAGAAAAAATGAGGGGGAAATAATTATCGCAATCCACGAGACGGAGCCGCCGCCACCCTGTTCTTCCTCGGGAGGGCAGATCTAGAGTCCGTTTGGGGCTCCGGAGAGGGGGGTCTTCGTTCTTCGTCATCACCAACCCTTCTCCATCGCCAATTCCATGATGCTCCCCACCAGGAGTGAGTATTCCTACGTAGGCTCGTTGGTCAGTGAGTAGTTGGATGAGATTCATCATGTAATCGAGTTAGTTTTTTAGGGCTTGATCTCCAGTATCCACTATGTTCTTAGATTGATGTTGCTATGATTTTGCTATGCTTAATGCTTGTCACTTTGGGCCCGGGTGCCATGATTTCAGATCTGAACCGTTTATGTTATCACCATTATATCCATGTTCTAGATCCGATCTTGCATGTTGTAGTCACCTACCATGTGTTATGATCCGACAATCCCGGAGTGACAACAACCGGGCCCACTCCCGGTGATGACCGTAGTTTGAGGAGTTCATGTATTCACTATGTGTTAATGCTTTCTTCCGGTTCTCTATTAAAAGGAGGCCTTAATATCCCTTAGTTTGCAATATGGACCCGGCTGCCACGGGAGGGCAGGACAAAAGATGTCATGCAAGTTCTTTTAATAAAGCATGTATGACTATTTACGGAATACATGTCGATGAACTGGAGCTAGTGCCAAATCGCCCTAGGTTATAACTGTCTCATGATGAATATCATCCAACAAGTCACCGATCCAATGCCTACGAACTTTCCCATATTGTTTCTGCTAAGTTACTACTGCTATCATCACTATTACACTTGCTAGAAAATTACTGCCATCACTATTACTGTTACTATTGTTGCTGTCACTACTATCAAAACTAACAAACTACTTTGCTACTGATCACTTTGCTGCAGATAATTAATCTCTAGGGTGTGGTTGAATTGACAACTCAACTGCTAATACCTTCAAATATTCTTTGGCTCCCTTGTGTCGAATCTATAAATTTGGGTTGAATACTCTACCCTCGGAACTGTTGCGATCCCCTATAGTTGTGGGTTATCAGACGAGAAGCCTATTTTCTGTCATGATGTTTTGTCATAGAAGTAGGAGCCCACCACATCTATGATGATACCGGATTTTGTCACAATTATCGTCATAGAAGTGTCATAAGCATGACATTTTTTTCGTTCGGCCCAAAATGTCACGGATGTGTCTTTTTTTTGTAGTGATGTTTTATTTGCTATCTTATTGTGTGAGCATGTTGGTTGCAAAATTTTCTCCATTAGAGGACATGTTTGGTTTTTCTTTTTGCCAAATGGATGGACAAGAATGCCTAAGTACTCCCTCTAGCTATCTATGTTTTTCTCGTCTCAAACTCTATTCATGCTACATCACAAAGTTTGAAAAAGGTCGAATTCGGACCCTCCAGGTGAGGAGCACTCGGAGCCACCGATTCGTCAAGGGCTTAACTTCCAAAACCTCTTAATGCATTTCGGTCAGACCAACTCGCTCCTACTCGGTCTCACCGAACTCATTAAGTTGATCTAGGTTTTCATCATGGTGCAACCGATTTGAACAATTCTGTCACACCGAGTTGCAGCAACTGCTAGCAGTTTTGCATCTCGGTGCCACCGAGTCGTTCCACTCGGGCACACCGACAATGACTGGGTATATATAATGCGGGTTGTTGGAAATTCCTTCAAACACCCGACCGCGCCTCCCAGCTCTGCCGCCCCCTTGGTCTCCGAATCGTCGCCGTCATCGCCAGTGACCCACTGCCGCTGGTCTCCGTCGCCGTCAACGGGATTCTCTCCGCCGTTGCTGCCGTAGCAAGTCCGCCGCCAAGTTAGGGTACAGACTTGACCTCTTTGTGCGTTCTATTATTTCGATTCTTGCACAAAGATCATTGCCATTGTTCTTCCCACGTATGAGATTGTTCTATCCACCAAAAGAATCCATTAGAATAGATTTGATGCAAAAACTTAGGGTTAGGTTTCCATCGAACTCATCTCGGACCGACCGATCTGAGGATCTCGGTCCCACCGATTTGGCCCTGGCCATTGCACAAGTACAACTCAATCTGATTGAAGTGTACAAATCGGTGCGACCGAAATCACTTACTCTGTGAAACCCTAGCATCTCAGAGTCACTGAACTGCATTTTGGTCTGACCGAAACTGTGTGTTTAGACTCTGTTTGTGCTTCGGTGTCATCCAGTTTGTCAAATCGGTAGCTCCGAAATGCTTTCTGCAGAAAACTAAAATTAAGTCTTTGTCTCAATATTTTTGCAAAATAAGCTGCACTTTGTGATGCTCATCCACTCTATATATACCCAACTATTCACAGGGTCAGTTTCAGCTATGTCAGAGGGCAGTGATAGCCAGAACAAGTCTGAAGAGCAAGTTAACCTCAGTGAGGTCACTAGTCCCTCAAGTAGTTATGATGAAGGGAGCAGAAGCACTCCCAGCAACTTGCCAAAGGCAGCCACGAGGACAAAGAAGAAGAGAATTTCTGAATCTGAGGATGAGGACTTTGTCATTGAGGAGGAGGTGATCGCCAAGAAGAAAGTACTCAAGAAAGAGTATGCTGCTGCCACCAAACCTGGAATGCCAAAGAAAGCTCCTGCCAAGAGAGTTCCAATGTCAAAAGCTAGGCAATCCTCTATTGCTCAAGAGCAAGCACAGCAAGTCGGTGGTGCTAGAAAAGAGAAGAAAGAAAGCAAAAAGAGGAAGATGGTGCAATAGATCCAATGGCTGAAAAGCATTCTTCCGAAGAAGAAGAGGAGGAAGAAGAGCCTGTTGCACCTCCTGCAAAGACTTAGAAGCGTATGGGGGATCCCATAGGGACTGGGGCTGCTCCATCAAAGCCCAAGTCTGTCCCAAGCCTCCAACTCAAACTCAAGCCCCCAAACCATCTCCACCCAAGAGATCAACAAGGAACATATCTGCTGCTGAGAAGAATAAAGCCCAGTGCCTGAGGCTCAAGAAGAAGAACAACAAGTGCTCAGAAAGCTGAAGCCCAAGATTCCAGATCATAGTGATGATCATCCTGTGGCAGAGAACATGAAAGAAAGGAAGGATGCAGGTCTGAGACTCTGGAGACAGACTGATCCCTATGCCACTAGAAGCAGAACTTCTGTGGACTATCGTTTCCACACCAAGGAACAACAAGATTTTTATGAGACAGTCTTGTTGGACAAGAAGCTCGTTGTTTGTGACATGAAGTGGGGTGACTGGACATACATTGATGATAATGAGGACTACTTCCCAGGTGTGCACGAGAGCTTAAGGATGAATGAAGTTGACAAGTTTGTTGGTCAGAAGTTGACCAAGTGGAACGATGAGATGATCATGCAATTCTTTTCCACTGCTCACTTCAACCCAGATGAAAGGATTGTCTGGATGACTGAAGGTACTAAGTATCAATCAACTATCTCTGAATGGGCCAAGTTGATCAATGCCCCAAAGGAATATGAGGATGACATTGATGTATATGCCAAGCCTAGTAAGGATCACAACTCCATGGCCAACATGTACAAGACTATTCCTGATGATGCCTTGGAGACACACACGCTTGGATCAATATACTATCTGATGTCTGGTCTGACCACTATCAACACCATCTTGAGGCACACTCTTTTGCCCAAGTCAGGAGATCATAGAATGGTCCGTGGTCACTCAATCAACTTGCTCCACATGTTTGATGTACCCTAGAAGTTCAAGGTGATGAGTTTGATTGTTGAGACAGTGAAGAGAACAGTTGCTGACCAGAACAGATCATGTCGATATGCCCTTCACATACAAATGTTGATCAATTCCAAGATGGGAACTGGGACATATCTTCTTGATAAAGAGCATCTTCTCACGAGGCTAGATTTTGAGGACAACAAGGTTGTCATAGACGCATCCCATACTACTTGTGCAGAAGCCCAGGAGAAGAGAGATAGAGAGAGAGAGAGAGAGAGAGAGAGAGCAAAGGCTGCAAAAGCAGCAAAGACAGCAAGTGCACTAGATGCTTCTACAATGATGCTCAAGACCAAGCAGAATCAACTCAGTTATCTGCTTGAGGCTACAATGAGAATTGAGAAGGGCTTGGCCTCCCTGACTCAAAATCAAGAGAGTCTTGAGAGGATCATTGAGACAAAATTTCATGATCTAGATGTGAAGGTCAGAGAGATACAGACCACAGTGGAGATGCTCCAAGAGGAAGCTGAGGAGAGGAATGACAGACCAACCACAGATTCTTTCTAGAGAGTGCCAAGGGCACAAAGGTCGTCTGCAGTGCCAGTTGTCAGAGATTCCAGGACTACAACTTCAGCACCTGCAGCAACTGCCACGATTGCACCTGTATTTTCCACTCCTCCAGCTCCACAGACATCTCCCAAAGCTTTTGCAGATGCCCTCCTCTCCATGCCATCTATGCACACTGGAGCAACCAGCTAGAAGACCACTTTAGGATCTCCCGGTGATCATGCCTAGAGTGCCGCATAGCACTATGCATTTTCAAACTTTTTGGCACCTTGTTGCCAAAGGGGGAGAAAGTGTATAGATCATTAGGTTTCGAGAGAGAGTGTGTTTTGCTTTTATTTGCCTCTCTTGCTACTTTGATCATTTGCTTGTTTGATTCCTATGCTACAGTTTGTGTTATTCTCATGAGATACTCTTGTGATCATGTGTTTGATCATACTATGCCTTAATGTGTGCTTGCATGATGATATCTATGATATTTGTGTATGCTCAATCATGTTTACCCTTGGTGACGACTGCATGTTGTTTAAATCTTATTGTTTTGAGCGCTCCACCAAGATGTATGTGACATGGAAGAGTGACCCATGATCCTAATCGCATTCAAAAGCAAATTTTAAATAATGCACAAATTTAGGGGTAGCTCTTGCTTATCACATACTTCTCAAAGCGACGATGTATTACTTTCATATTATCATTTGTCGAAGCTTTGATCTATATGTTGTCATCAATTACCAAAAAGGGGGAGATTGAAAGTGCAACTAATCCCCGGGTGGTTTTGGTAATTCTTAACAACATACAACTCATTGAACTAATATCCATCCAAGTTAAATATTTCAAAAAGTTCAATGATTGGCATGGCATGGACTAGAATGTGGACCCCTCAAAATGCTAAGGACAAAGAGTGGCAAAAGCTCAAGACTCTTCATTTCTATTTTAGTGATCCAAGATCACATTGAGTCCATAGGAAAGCCAATACTATTAAAAGGGGATGAGGTGTTGCTTAATGGTCTACTTGCTCAAAGTGCTTAGTGATATTGCTCCAAAACCCTCAACCACTTTCTCATTTCCACATTTGTCCAAAACTCAAAGTCATACTCGGCCCCACCGATTTTATCTATCTGGCTCCACCGAGTTCATTTGACATAGCTACTGCCAGAAACCCTAGACATTTCAGTCACACCGATACGGATCTTGGTCTCACCGGGATGGCCTTTCAAACTCTCTATTGCCTATTGCAATTATTTCAGTCTCGCCGAAATGTGCAATCGGTCCCATCGAGTTTGTTTGACCAACTCTCTGTTTGCTCTTTGCTGAAATCGGTCTCATCGAGTTCAAGCAATCGGTCTCACCGAGACGATGTTTTGCCCTAGCCCTAGCACATCGATCACACCGAGTTGATCTCGTCGGTCCCACCGAGATTCCTAACGTTCACATTTTGAACTGAATCGGTCTCATCGAGTTCTTCTATTCGGTCTGACCAAGTTGGGTCAAATGTGTGTAACGGTTGGATTTTGTGTGCAGGCTATATATACCTCTCCACCCCCTTCTCCATTTGTGAGAGAGCCATTAGAACGTGCCTACACTTCCACCTACTCATTTTCTGAGAGAGAACCACCTACTCATGTGTTGAGACCAAGACATTCCAATCCAACCACAAGAATCTTGATCTCTAGCCTCCCCCAAGTTTCTTTCCACTCAAATCATCTTTCCACCATAGCCAAATCTGTGAGAGATAGTTGAGTGTTGGGGAGACTATCATTTGAAACACAAGAGCAAGGAGTTCATCATCAACACACCATCTATTACCTTTTGGAGAATGCTGTCTCCTAGATTGGTTAGGTGTCGCTTGGGATCCTCCGACAAGATTGTGGAGTGGAACCAAGAAGTTTGTAAGGGCAAGGAGATCGCCTACTTCGTGAAGATCTACCCGAGTGAGGCAAGTCCTTCGTGGGCGATGTCCATGGTGGGATAGACAAGGTTGCTTCTTCGTGGACCCTTCGTGGGTGGAGCCCTCCGTGGACTCGGGCAACTGTTACCCTTTGTGGGTTAAATTCTCCATCAACGTGGATGTACGGTAGCACCACCTATCGGAACCACGCCAAAAATCTCCGTGTCGACATTGTGTTTGCCTTCTCCAAACCCCTTCCCTTTACCTTCATATGCAATGTTTTACTTTCCGCTTCTACACTCTTATAATTGCATGTGTAGGTTGATTGCTTGACTTGTACTAGTTGCTAAAATCTGCCAACACTTAAAATCTGGGAAAGGCTAGATTTTTATTTGGTCAAGTAGTCTAATCACCCCCCTCTAGACCTACTTTCGATCCTACACAAGTTTGCAAAGAGGAAAGATGACAAGGCTCTTGTTCATGAAGAATACATGTCTGGAGATGAAGATGACGGCGATGATGATCAAGTGGGCACGGCCGCCATTGCCATGCATGACACTACCTCCTCCTCCACCACCGGCCTCTTCGACTCTCCAAACGATTTCACTCATCGGTTTATTATGGCCAAAGAGGTAAAAGCAAAGTCCAAATCTAAAAAACCCGCCATCTACACTCCCAATGTCTCATGTGAGATAGTGGAGGATGAGTGTGACGAGGGCATGGATAATGATGAGGAATCCTTGATGGCTTTCATGAAAAATCTTCATGCTAAAGCTCGTGCTCGTTTTGGAAATCTCCTTAAGTCTCTCGCCGAATGTGATGACTTTATTGAGAACGTTCAAAACCTCCTCATAGAGGAAAAAGATAGAGTCGAACTCCTCGAGCACGAACAAAATGAAGAGAGTGTCATGAGAGCATCACTTGAGGAAGCCTTACTGGCTCATCAAATTGACTTTGTTAAAACCAATGATGCTTTGCAACTTGCTCTTGAGAACAAAGATTCCCTTAATGTTAGGGTTGAAAGCTTCTAGTTGATCACACAAGACTTGTTGAGGAACACGAGTTCCTTGTGACTATTTCCAAGGTTGTCAAACGTGACCTCATTGCCCTCACCGAGTCTTATGCTCAACTTAAAGCTACAACCATTAAGGCACTCACTTCTGTACCTCATATGGATTTGAATGGTCATTCGTGTATGGATAACTTTGTTCATGATTGCACCTCGCTCCAAAAGGAGAATAAGAATTTGAAGGCCCAATTTGAGAAAGGGCTTGTATCATGCATTCAAGGGGAGAAAAACCTTAATGACCTCTCGAGTAACCAAAATGAGTGTGTTGCCAAGGAGGGAATTGGGTTTGATCCCGCATCCAAGAATGGTAAGAACAACAAGAAGAAGATCGGCCCGACTCCTCCTCCTCCCCAAGTGGTAGTGTTTGTGCAAGAAGGGCACAAGGAGATGGAGAAGGAAAAAGGAGTTGTTGGGAGTGGCAAGTTCACTAGGGACAAGGCCATTCCCAAGGAGTTTGCCGGCAAGAACAATCCATCTTATGTCCTCATGAGAGGAGATGATGGCTATACATTTGCAAAATTTGTTGGCACTAACTATGATGATTATGCTTGGACTATTTAGGTTCCTAAGACCCTTGTTGCTAACTCTCCAGGACCCATTGCAAAACAGGTACCTATAACCAAAGCTTGATTCTTGTAGGACTATATCTCTGGTGGAAAACAATGGGCGATCGATAGTGGATGCACCAATCATATGACCGGAGAAAAGGAGATGATTGTGGAGTTCATTGATTCACTCAAGGCCTCTTCGAACATCTCTTTTGGTGACAATAGCAAGGGCAAGGTATTGGGTTTGGGAAAGGTGGTAATCTCTAATGATTCCTCACTTTGAAATGCCATGCTTGTCCAATCCCTTCACTACAATTTACTTTCAACTATTCAATTGGCACATGCCGGTTATGATTCTCATTTTGGTGAATTCCATGTGACCGTCTTTAAGAGAAGCAATCTCATGGTCTTTGTTGGGCATGTTGAAGACAACATTTAGGTGGTTGATTTCTCAAAAGAGAAAACTCATCTTGCAACATGCCTAATGGCCAAGGCCGACGTGGGGTGGCTATGGCACCGACGGCTAGCCCACGTTGGTACGAGAAATTTACAAGCTCTCTCAAAGGGTTAGCACATCCTTGGACTAAACAATGTGTCTTTTGCCAAATATCGTCCTTGTAGTGCTTGCATTGCCGGAAAACTACATGAAAAAGCCCATAAGTGAAGACTATCATCACCACCTTGAGGCCCCTTGAGCTTATCCACTTGAATCTTTTTGGGCCTCCAACTTATGATGGTTTGGGAGGGAGGAGGTATTTCCTTGTCATTGTCGATGACTTCACAAGATATGCTTGGGTGTTCTTTCTCAAGACCAAAGATGAAACTCAAGAAACCTTCATCAACTTTGCCAAAGAAGCTCAACGTCAACATAATTGTGAGATCAAGGCAATTCGAAGTGACAATGGCACCGAGTTCAAGAACTACATGATGGATGAATTCTTGAGTGAAGAGGGGATAAAGCATCAATATGTCGGGCCATATACTCCCCAACAAAATGGTGTTACAGAGAGGAAAAATCAAAATCTTATTGAGATGGCTAGGACCATGCTTGATAAGTACAAGTCTCCATACAAGCTTTGGGCCAAAGCCATCAACACCGTGTGTCATGCTTCAAACCAGCTTTATCTTCGCAAGCTCAAGAACAAGACCCCATATGAACTCCTAATCGGGAGAAATTCTAACGTCAAATACTTTCGAGTATTCGGTTGGAAGTGTTTCATTCTAAACAACAAACCCCAGTTAGCTAAGTTTGAGCCTAGAACTTATGAGGGCATATTTGTTGGATATGCATCAAACTCTCATGCTTACCGAGTTCTCAATAAATCCACTGGATTCATTGAGGAAATGGTAAATGTGGAGTTTGATGAAGATAACGGCTCCCGTGTGGAGCAAATTGTTCCTAGTGTTGTAGGTGATGAGGCTCCTTCACAAGCTATAAGAACGATGGGGATAGGCCACATTCTTCCACAAGAAACACCCCAAGTCCAAGTAGAAGAAGAAGGAGTAAGAGCCCCTCTTGTGGAGTCTCCATAAGGGAAGTCATCACCGACACCACTTGTACAAGATGCTATGAGAGATCATGAACCTATCCAAGAACAAGATCAAGTTGCCTCATATTCTCGAGCAAGATCAAGGGCAAGCTTAGTCAAATGGTGAAGAACCAATTATTGAGGCTCAAGATCAAGCTCAAGTTCATGATCAAGATCAAGATCAAGCCCAACCACAAGGTTCTTCATCATCGTCACTTCCCAATGAACAAGAACTTGTGGTTGAAAAGAGAAGGATGTCTCCAAGGCTAAAACAATCTCAAGGACAAGCTTCTTCATCAAGTCAAAAACCAAGTGAAGCAGAGCCTGCAATCGAAGAGCAAAAAGTGGCCGCCAAGCTAAAGCATTTTCAACATCTCACTGAGAACATCTATGGAAGCATCAAAAAGGGGGTAACTACTCGCAGACGTTTGGCAAAATTTTGTGAGCATCACTCGTTTGTCTCTTGTGTTGAGCCTCTTAAGGTAGAAGATGCACTTGACGATCCGGATTGGGTAGATGCCATGCATGAAGAACTCACCAACTTCACCCGCAACAAAGTATGGACCCTTGTGGAGAGACCCAAAGAGCATCATAATGTCACTGGAACAAAGTGGATCTTCAAGAACAAATAAGACGAACATGGACAAGTAATAAGTAACAAGGCAAGGTTAGTGGCACAAGGTTTCACCCAAGTTGATGGTTTGGACTTTGGTGAAACTTTTGCCCCCATTGCCCGTCTTGAATCCATTCGTATCTTGCTTGCATATGCCTCTCATCATGATTTTAAATTATATCAAAATGTGAAGAGTGCATTTCTTAATGGTCCTCTTAAGGAGTTGGTGTATATAAAGCAACCTCCCGGTTTCGAAGACCCCGATCACCCCTCTCATGTTTATGAACTCCATAAGGCACTCTATGGACTTAAACAAGCACCTCGTGCTTGGTATGATCACCTTATGACATTCCTAAGCGAGAAGGGGTTCCAGATTGTGGTAATAGATCCCACTCTCTTCACAAAGAGGGTAAAAGGAGAATTGTTTGTGTGCCAAAAATATGTTGATGATATTACCTTTGGGTCCACTAACCATGCTACTAACGTTGAGTTTGAGAATCTTATGACTAAGAAATTTGCTATGAGCATGATGGGAGAGTTGAAGTTCTTCCTCGGCTTTCAAGTGAAGCAATTGAGAGGAGGAACCTTCATCAACCAATCTCTTTATATTCAAGACATGCTCAAAAGGTTCAAAATGCAAGATGTCAAGCCCATGAAGATACCCATGCCCACAAATGGCCAACTTCATCTTGATCCCAATGGTAAAGAAGTGGATCAAAAGGTATATCGCTCCATGACCGGTTCCTTGCTTTAACTTTGTGCATCTAGACCGGATATATATTATGTTGAGTGTGTGTATGTGTGCAACATTTCAATCCGCTCCTCACGAGAGCCACTATTCGGCAGTGAAAAGAATCCTTCGATATTTGGTTCATACCCCAAACTTGGGCCTTTGGTACCCCAATGGATCATCTTTTGAGTTAATGGGGTACTGGGATTCGGATTGGGCCGAAGACAAGGTTAACAAGGTTGAACACAAGTCCACTTCCGGTTCATGTCAATTCCTACGAAGATCTTTGGTAAGTTGGTGTTCAAAGAAGCAAAATTGTATATCCCTCTCAACGGCCGAAGCCGAGTACATTGCCGCCGGAAGTTGTTGTGCTCAGTTATTATGGATGAGGCAAACTTTGATAGATTATGATGTCAAATGTGACAAAGTGCCTCTTTGGTGCGACAATGAAAGTGCAATCAAGATGGCCGAGAATCCAGTACAACACAGCAAGACCAAGCATATTGAGATCTGTCATCATTTCATTAGGGATCGTATGGCCAAGGGAAACATTGAACTACTCCATGTCAACACAGAGAATCAACTAGCCGATATTTTCACCAAGCCACTTGATGAAGCAAGATTCTGCATTAAGGCATGAGCTAAATATCATGGATATAAGTAACTTGGGTTGAAATTCTTGCTCATGAACACATACTCATATAATATCTTGTGCATGTTTGTGTATCTAGACCGGATATTATGTTGAGTGTGTGTATGTGTGCTAGATTTCAATCCGCTCCTAAGGAGAGCCACAATTCGGCAGTGAAAAGAATCCTTCGATATTTGGTTCATACCCCAAACTTGGACCTTTGGTATCCCAAAGGAACATCTTTTGAGTTAATGGGATACTCGGATTCGGATTGGGCTAGAGACAAGGTTAACAAGGTTGACCGCAAGTCCACTGCCGGTTCATGTCAATTCCCAGGAAGATATTTGGTAAGTTGGTCTTCAAAGAAGCAAAATTATAAATCCCTCTCAGCAGCTGAAGTCGATTACATTGCCGCCGGAAGTTGTTGTGCTCACTTATTATGGATGAGGCAAACTTTGATGGATTATGGTGTCAAATGTGACAAAGTGCCTCTTTGGTGCAACAGTGCAAGTGCAGTCAAGATAGTCGAGAATCAAGTACAACACAGCAAGACCAAGCATATTGAGATCCATCATCATTTCATTAGGGATCATGTGGCCAAGGGAAACATTGAACTACTCCATATCAACACAGAGAATCAACTAGCCGATATTTTCACCAAGCCACTAGATGAAGCAAGATTCTGTGAGTAGCATGACCTAAATATCGTGGATATAAGTAACTTGGGTTGAAATTCTTGCTCATGCACACATACTCATATAATATCTTGCTTAGATGTAGGCACATGTCTAGGATGAGTTACCTTATCCTAGAAGTGCATAAATTGAACAAAATCTTTCACATTAGCCACTTGTAGGTGGCACTTGTGCTGCAAAGATGAGTGTTGGTCTTGGGCCCAAGATTCATATCTTCATGGTGCCATACCAAACAAACTCAACCATGGTGGCCTCGGCCACTGCCCTCCTTTGAGGTCTGTGTCCATTTTCTTGTGTGTGGTGTTTCTGGTCTTCTTCTATTCTCCTTTGTCTTTTATGTCCTTTCCCTTCTTATACAAGTGCTCCATATATTCCCTTCTCACAGTGATAGGTATTCTCTCGCGAAGTATTCAGAAACATAGACTGAGATGCTTTGAAAAGGCTTGGTAAGAGTTGTCACTCAGCCATACCTTCAAGAAGTACTTCTAGTCGAAATTCTTGAGTACCATGTATCCACACGCATGAACCGTGCGCATGGGCCCCCCATTCCCACGTGCTCTGTACTGTGCGCACAGGACCCCCGTGCGCACGGGGCTCACTGATACGTCTCCAATGTATCTACTTTTCCTAAAGCTTTTCCGCTTGTTTTGGACTCTAATTTGCATGATTTGAATGAAACTAACCCCGGACTGACACTGTTTTCAGCAGAACTACCATGGTGTTGTTTTGTGCAAAAATGAAAGTTATCGGAATGGAACGAAACTTTGCGAGGAATTTTTATATCAATGAGAATTTCTGGAGCCAAGATCCATCGGAGGGGGCACCTGGGTGGGCACAACCCAGCAGGGCGCCCCCCACCTAGCACAGCTAGGTGGGTTGTCCCCACCTGGTGGCCATGCAACCCTGAAACCGACGCTATAAAATCCCATATTTCCAAAAAAACAGGGAGAAAGAATTATCACGATCCACGAGATGGAGCCGCTGTCACCTCCTGTTCTTCATCGGGAGGCCAGATCTGGAGTCCATTTTGGGCTCTAGAGAGGGGGATCTTCGTTCTTCATCACCAACCCTTCTCCATCGCTAATTCCATGATGCTCCCCACCGGGTGTGAGTAATTCCTTCATAGGCTCGCTGGTCGGTGAGGAGTTGGATGAGATTCATCATGTAATCGAGTTAGTTTTGTTAGGGCTTGATCCCTAGTATCCACTATGTTTTAAGATTGATGTTGCTATGACTTTGCCATGCTTAATGCTTGTCACTTTGGGCCCGGGTGCCATGAATTCAGATCTGAACCGTTTATGTTATCACCATTATATCCATGTTCTAGATCCGATCTTGCAATTTATAGTCACCTACAACGTGTTATGATCCGGGAACCCCGGAGTGACAATAGTTGGGACCACTCCCGGTGATGATCGTAGTTTGAGGAGTTCATGTATTCACCGTGTATTAATGATTTTTTCCAGCACTCTATTAAAACGAGGCCTTAATATCCCTTAGTTTCCAATTGGACCCCGCTGCCACGGGAGGGTAGGACAAAAGATGTCATGCAAGTTCTTTCCATAAGCACGTATGACTATTTACGGAATACATGCCTACATTATATTGATGAACTAGAGCTAGTGCCGTATCGCCCTAGGTTATAACTGTCTCATTATGAATATCCTCAAACAAGTCACTGATCCAATGCCTACGAATTTATCTTATATTGTTCTTTCTAAGTTACTACTGCTATCGTTACTGTTGCACTTGTTACAAAACTACTGCTATCACTGCTGTCACTATTATCAAAACTATCATATTACTTTGCTACTGATCACCTTGCTGTAGATAATTAATCTCTAGGTGTGGTTGAATTGACAACTCAACTGCTAATACCTTCAAATATTCTTTGGCTCCCCTTGTGTCGAATCTATAAATTTGGGTTGAATACTCTACCCTCGAAAACTATTGCGATCCCCTATACTTGTGGGTTATCAAGACCATTTCTGGCGCCGTTGCCGGGGAGCATAGCTATATTTGTTGAGTCACTTGGGATTATTATCAATTTATCACTATGAATAATCTGAAGGATGCTAAGACTAAGATTTATCCCTCTAAGACGAGGGGAGGTAAGGAACTGCCATCCAGTTCTGCTTTAGATTCCCCTTCGGTTATAAGTAAACTTGCAACACCACCACATGCTATTAATCCTGATATGTCGCAAGTTATTGATGATGCTACTTCTGCTATGAATGATGCTTATAATGGTGCTAGTACCTTGCTTGATAATAATGATGTGCCACTTGGTGATTTTCTTGATGAACAAATTGCTAGAGTAATACAACATGATGTTGTTCAATCTGATGATGAGCTTGAAACTAAAACTCCTAAAACACCTGCTAGAACTAGCCTTCCTAGATATGAATTGCCTAAGGTACCGGAAGGTTATGTTATGAATGAGGAGACTCCTAGAGACACTCTTGATTGTAAGGATAGAGATGATCTAGAGAAACTATTATGCAAGTATAAAGAAAAATCTCTGAATGCTAGAATGAAATATGATCCTAAGTTTGCTACATCACCTATCTTTATTGATGATAAGGATTATGAATTCTCTATCGACCCAGAGTTAATTACTTTGGTTGAATATGATCCTTTCCATGGTTATGAAACTGAAACTGTTGTGGCACATCTTATTAAGTTGAATGACAAAGCCACCCTTTTTACTCATGATGAGAAAACTCGCTATTACTTTATTCTCAAATTATTTCCGTTCTCACTAAATGGTGATGCTAAAGCTTGGTACAATACTCTTGCTCCTGGTTATGTGCGTAGTCCCCAGGATATGATTTATTACTTTTGTGAAAAATATTTCCCTGTGATAACCCACAAGTATAGGGGATCGCAATAGTTTTCGAGGGTAGAGTATTCAACCCAAATTTATAGATTCGACACAAGGGGAGCCAAAGAATATTTTAAGGTATTAGCAGCTGAGTTGTCAATTCAACCACACCTGGAGATTTATTATCTGCAGCAAAGTGATCAGTAGCAAGGCAATATGATAGTTTTGATAATAGTAGCAGCAACAATGGAAACGGTAACAGTGATAGCAGTAATTTTGTAGCAAGCGTAATAGTGTGAGAGCAGTAGTAACTTAGCAAGAACAATATAGGATAAATTCGTAGGCATTGGGTCGGTGACTTGTTGGATGACATTCATCATGAGACAGTTATAACCTAGGGCGATACAGCACTAGCTCCAGTTCGTCAATATAATGTAGGCATGTATTCCGTAAATAGTCATACATGCTTATGGAAAGAACTTGCATGGCATCTTTTGTCCTACCCTCCCGTGGCAGCGGGGTCCATATTGGAAACTAAGGGATATTAAGCCTCCTTTTAATATAGAACCGGAACAAAGCATTAACACACAATGAATACATGAACTCCTCAAACTACGGTTATCACCCTTAGAAGTCCCGGTTTCTGTCACTCCGGGGTTGCCGGATCATAACACGTAGTAGGTGACTATAACTTGCAAGATCAGATCTAGAACATGGATATAATGGTGATAACATAAACGGTTCAGATATGAAATCATGGCACCCAGGCCCAAAGTGACAAGCATTAAGCATGGCAAAGTCATAGCAACATCAATCTTAGAACATAGTGGATACTAGGGATCAAGCCCAACAAAACTAACTCGATTACATGATGAATCTCATCCAACTCCTCACCGACCAGCGAGCCTACGAAGGAATTACTCACTCCCGGTGGGGAGCATCATGGAATTGGCGATGGAGAAGGGTTGGTGATGACGAAGAACGAAGATCCCCCTCTCCGGAGCCCCAAACGGACTCCAGATCTGGCCTCCCGATGAAGAACAGGAGGTGACGGCGGCTCCGTCTCGTGGATCGCGATAATTCTTTCTCCCTGATTTTTTCTGGAAAAATAGGATTTTATAGCATCGGTTTCAGGGTTTGCGGGGCCACCAGGTGGGGACAACCCACCTGGGCGCGCCAGGAGAGGGGGGGCGCCCTGGTGGGTTGTGCCCACCCAGGTGCCCCTCTCCGGTAGGTCTTGGCTCCAAAAATTCTTATTTATTATATAAAAATTCCTCGCGAAGTTTTGTTCCATTTCGAGAACTTTTATTTCTGCACAAGAACAACACCATGGGAGTTCTACTAAAAACAAAGTCAGTCCGGGTTGGTTTCATTCAAATCATGCAAATTAGAGTCCAAAACAAGAGGAAAAGCATTAGGAAAAGTAGATACGTTAGCGTAACATCCCAAATTTTCAATTTGGAATGTTATACATAGGTCATCATATGCATATCATATTTTATTTGCATTTGGGTGTGATCCTAAAAATCCTAAGCAACTCAAGGACCCACGGAGAGAGTTGGGGATTTTATTATTTTCATATTTGAATTTTCTCAAATATTGAAATGGGGATCATTTTGGTTTTAATTATTTTTCTCTCCAAAAATATTTCAAATTAAAACATATGAGAGGAGATAATATGAATATCCAAAATAAATGAAATATTGGAGGAAAAATGTTAAAATCAATCAATAATTTTATTTGGATTTTATTGCTATTTTATTTGAATTAGAAAAATATGCTTTTTTAAAAATTACATTTTAGGCCAAGAAAATGTTCACCTTGTTGTAAATATTCTGTTTAGATGGTGAAAATTGTTTTTGGCATTTTTAGAATTTTTTCTATTTTATTAGGATTTTTCTCGACGGAATCTTATTTAAGAAGGAAAAAACGAACCGACCTTTTGGGCCGTGCCCGAGCCAGACTCTGTCCGCGCCCAGGCTTTATAAGCCGCCCCAGCCCAATTCGCCAGCCCGCCCCGCACCCCCAAAACCCTAGCCCCACCTCGCGATCCGCGCCGCCGCCGGATCGGCGCCGCCGATTCGCGCCCCGCCGCCCGTGCTGCCGCCGCCACCGACCGCCGCCGCCGACGACTACCGCTGCCGCCGGAGTTCGCCGCCCGCCGGTTCTCGTCAGTTTTTATTTTCGGTAAAAACCCTAGTTGGTTTTTTTTCCAGATCGGTTTGGTTTTATTCGGTTTAGTTATTTAGTAAATGTTCGTTCGTTCGTTCGTTTAAACGAACACGTTCGCCGTTCGTCTCTGTTAGCTGACGCTCGTCCGATAGATTTTTCTTTTTCTGTTTATTTTTGGCCAGGGACCTATTCGAGATTATTTTTATCGCAGATTAGCCCCTGATCTTCAAACCATCGCCGTTTGTAAGATGTTTGTCCAAATCCAATGGAACCAACACCAAAATCTTCATCTCGAGCCCCTCTTTCTGTTTAATCAACTTGAACAAGGTTTTGACAAATTTAAAATTTCGTTTCAAGCAGATTTGAATTCGAAGTTCTTTTGACCGTAGTTTCAGTTCCGTAACTCCGATTTGATTGATTCTTTTTGCAAATCGAAGCTCTTCAGGTGCACTTTCAGCTTTGATATTCTTATTTGAGTTTTACCCATGCATATATGCTTGAGTGCTTATGTATGCTATTGTTTTTTTGCGATAGAATTCCCGGAGTGCGAAGCGTGCTACTACGAGTCTCTAGGGTTTGCAGATCGTTTGCAAGGCAAGTAACACATTGATCATACTCTTCATACCCAGTTTTTATGCATTAGTTTCAACCCTCAAACATTGCATGAGTAGGATTGATAACATGTGGGTATTGGGAAGTAGTTGATGAGGTAGGAACCTATTGTCCTGCATTCAAAACTTGGGAGTTACTTCTACGTTATGCTTATACTGTTATGCTGTGCTCGTAGACGTGGATTGGGTTTGAGTGTATCCATGATAGATGTGAGATTGTTAACTAAGGTTTAACTTAAGGTGGCTACTTTAATACACATCTGGGTGGATTGGTTGGGGCACCCTGGGGATATACCAGTGGACTTGCCCGGACACCTGGGGATATACCAGTGTTGTCCTAGGAGATCCCAGGGAACCCGTGTGATCATCATATGGTTCACCACCCAGGCTCAAAGGGATCATAAGATTATTCATGCTAGAAACTTCCGTGTGCAGCCACAAGCTATTATGGGCTCTAGCATAGTTGAGTATGTTGCATGATCTCTTTCAGTGGTAGACTAGCAGATGTAGGGGATGTAGGTTGGTACTGTCTACCCAGAGTAAAGAGTTAATGTTTCTGAAGGACTGTGTCTCGGTCATCCCTTTCTCAAACACCATGCAGTGCGAGAAATACAATGGAGGAGATCGAGTCTTGTGGGGAAAAGTGCGCAAACCTCTGCAGAGTGTACAAACTAATCATGATTAGCCGTGTCCCCGGTTATGGACATCTTGAGTATCTGGTTCTTGAATTATCATGTTGATCTCATCACTCTACTTAATTAATTTGTTGGGTTGTTAACTTTTAATTGGGATTGAAATGGGGTTTACCATTCTCAATGTTTTCAAAAAACTTTGTAGTTAAATAAAATATGTTCCTTTGCAGTAGGGAAACATTGGCTTTACGCAAAAACAATAACCATAGAGCCTCCACCAGCCATATATGCATGTAGTGATAGCTATTATTCATCATTATCCTATGGTGTGAATTTGCTAGCACATTCAATGTATTGACCCTTTGTGGCTGCAACGTCTCATGTTGCAGGAATCTTACGACGAGTAAGTGATACGTTAGGGTTACGATTTCTACACTCAACTTTGCCGCTGGTGTTGATGGGAATCCACAACCTTGTTTTTACTTCCGCTATATGGATTGAGGTAATAGGATTTACGCTACTTTATACATGTGATTTACCTCTGTTATAAATCCTCGAGTACTGTGTGTGTCAGCATACCGATCCACGGATGACACTTAAGCACAGAGACTTGACCGTCTGAGATCGGGTCGCTACAGTTGGAGACGTATCAACTCCCCCAAGCTTAAACCTTTGCTTGTCCTCAAGCAATTCAGTTGATAAACTGAAAGTGAAAAAGAAAAACTTTTACGAACTCTTTTGCTCTTGTTTGCATAAATAAGCTTAAACAACACCCAGGTTTTTAGCCAAGTTTATAACTAACCAAGCCGACAATAACTCTTAAAGATTATAATGACTCATATCAATGACATAATCAACTAGCGAGCAATAATAAGATATCTCAAACGGCAACATGTTGTCAAAACAACCATGATATAATATGACAATAGTTTTATCTCGCTAGCCCTTTCTGAGACCGCAAAACATAAATGCAGAGCACCTCCAAAGTTCAAGCAGCGACTAAACATTGTAATTCATGGTAGAAAAGATCGAGTCATGATGCACCCAACATTAGCTATACACAATGCATAAGTCATGACAGTTGTGCTCTCAGGTTCTAGCGCTTGTTTTAGAAGGTGATGACACAACATAAAAGTAAATACATAGTATCTTCGCAGAGGGAAGCAGTGATTTGAGAGGTGCCAGAGCTCAAAATTTTAAAACAGAGGTAAATGATATTTTGAGAGATGCACCCTTCTCATTTACTTCACGACCATCAGTTATCATATCTTCCATGCTAAGCACGCTAGTGGCGGTTCCCAAGCGATAAAAGTAAAGGTTTGACTCCATTGGGAGTTTTTGTTTGATTATTTGAGAGGTTAACTCTATTTCAGTTTACAGTTTGGGACTGGGCATCCCTATTACCGCCCTTTTCTTGTCTGATGGCGAGTGAATAAACACTCGACCTGAGAATAACCCGCTTAGCATGGAAGATACAGACCACCTCCTATCGTTCCATGAACGATCCAGGCACACAAAAAGGATATTTATTTAGAAGTTTCTAGAGGTGGCACATGCAAATTTACTCAGGACGGCAGGTTAATACCGCATATAGGTAGGTATGGTGGACTCATCTGCAAATAAATTTTGGGTTCAAGGTTTTTGATGTACAAGCAGAATTCCCACTTAGTACAGGCGAAGGCTCGCAATTAGATTGAGAAGCGACCAGCTAGAGAGCAACAACGATCATAACCATGCATTATGCAAAGTAACATTGGACACTAGCATGAGTAGGATATGAACACCATGAACATAAATATCATAGAGGCTATGTTGGTTTTGATTCAACTACATGCATGAACATGTGCCAAGTCAAGCCACTCGAACATTCAGAGGAGGATAGCATATCATCATACTACATCACAATCATTTTAATACAATGTTGATATACAAGATAAATCATTATCCACTCCCAGCTACTTATACATGGCATGAGAAACTATAATCTCTAACTATCATTGCAAACATGTTTAATCATAATGGGCTGAATCATGGATACTAGGTTAAACATATTTACACAAATAGAACAAGTCGAGTTCATACCAGTTTCTCTCTGTCACGGCCAGTTCATCGAATGTTGTCATTATTGCCTTTCACTTGCACGATCAAACAGTATGAAAATAATAATGGTGCAAGAGTGCCGTGGACTAAGTTGGAATCTGCAAACATTTTATTCAATAGGAGAAGACAAGGTAAAATGGGCTCTTTATTAGATCAACAATTATTCATATGAGAGCCACTCAACATTTTCATCATGGTCTTCTCCTTAGTACAACTCGAATAAAAGGAAAAGAAATTCAGAGAAACACACCGAAATATTTTTGGAGTTTTTGGTTTTCTTGAACAAGCAAACAAAAGTGAAAAGCGAAAATGAGAAAAACTATTTAGACGGGAAAGCTCTCAACAAGCAAAAGAAGAACAAGGAAATCTTTTGGGGTTTTCTTTTTAATACTACTACTAAGCATGCATAGAAAGTAAACTAGCTACAACTAATTTTTTTGGTTTTTCTAAAGTTTTTCAAACACACAAGAAGAAAGCAAGAAAAATAAATCTAAGCTTGGATGATACAATGAAAAAGTGTGAACACCAACTAATGAAATAAGTGAACATGAATGTAATGTCGGTGGGAATTACGTACTCCCCCAAGCTTAGGCTTTTGGCCTAACTTGGTAGTCGATCAGTAGCCTGGAGGTAGTAGGGGTACTGAGGAGCGGGCATCCACTCATCCCACTGCTGAGGCTCCTCTGTTGCCTCTGCAACAGCCTGAGCGTTCTGGTAGGCGATGATGTCCGCAGGCATGATCCTATATCTGCCCCTGGCAATAGAATCAAACAACATATTAGCAGGCAACGGGATAATATCACGAGTTTCAATGCTAAAAACCAGGTTATAAGGAATAGGAATGACATGAGACTCTTTATCAGTGAAATGGTGGTGATCCATGGCTGTGTGGTCTAGGTAAACCTTGGTCAGGGGGTAGTCATGATGGCGTATCTCAACATTAAAGTGAGCCGCCAAACGAGTAGCAAAAATCCCACCATGTATTTTACCCTTGGATTTATTAATGTGGAGGCGACGAGCCAATAGCTCCCAAGCTATAAGTGTTGTCGCCCTCCAATGCACGACATAAAACAGCAAGGTCTGGTGAACTGAGCGCACCCACCTTTTCTCTAGCAAGCAAGCATTTTGCAATGAAAAGAGGAAAGTAATGAACAGTAGGAAAATGCAAGCCAACGGCAGTGATAGCTGACACCCCTCTCTCATCTCCCACTGTCAAAGTGCGATAAAAGGTCTCAAACTCCGCCGGCCTAGGCTCGGCTAAGCTCCCACCAGAAGGGATCATGCATATGTCACAAAATTCAGTAAGTGGTATCTGATGGTTTTCAGCATATAAATCAAAGCTCACTTCAGGAGGATTATTCCTAGGAAGGAAAGTAAAACTTTGAACAAAGATGTTTGTGAGGATTTGGTACTGTTCACACTCATCTGCGATGAAGGCGGTGAGGCCGGCATTAGCAGCATATTGTGTGAACTCCTGAAGGATTCCAGCCTCTTCCAGGAACGGGATGTGCGGCCATTCACACGGCCGTACTTCCGCCAACCTCTGAGGATGGAGATCACTATCAGATGATTCCCCAATTACACCCTTGGAGTTCTTCTTAGAGCCAAACTTCCTAAAGATATTCATGGTTTTCCTATGAACAAAAATTCTGAAATTTATTAGCCCACAAAATTTTCTCAACAAAACTTCACAAAATTGATACCGACTACTCATAGGAATACATAGAGGCCATAGCAAGCATTCAAAATACTTAGAACTCTAAGAATTCAACATGCAAGCTCATATACAGCAGCACCGAGAGTAGCTAATTATTCAAAACATATAAACCACAAAAACAAAAAACTAATTGGACAAACGGTGGAGTCACATACCAAGCACCAATCCCCCAAAACAGTTTCAGAAACGAAGCTTCGAGGAAAGAGATCGAAACCGCGGGTTTGAGGACAAGAACACGGGAGAGAGAGCAATGGAGATTTTTTTCTGGAGGTAAGTGATGATGTGGTATGAAGAGATAAGTGAGGGGGCCCACATGGGGGCAACAACCCACCAGGGCGCGCCTGGGGCTCGTGGCGCGCCCAGGTGGGTTGTGCCCACCTGGTGCACCTCCCTATGACATTATTTTCACCAGAAATTCAGAAATATTCAGAAAAATCGTATTAAATTTTCAGGGCATTCTGAGAACTTTTATTTTTGGGTCATTCTTTATTGCATGGGAAATTCAGAAAACACACAAAGCATGGCATTTTATTTTATTTAACTAATAAAAATGAAAGCAATAAGTAGGGTTAGAAGGTAGTGCTTACAAAATTCATCAACTTCATACTGCCAAAAATGATCCATTAATAAGGTTGATCGGGTCTTATTAACAACCACTTTCGATTAGGATGAAACCGAAGAACTTTCGTAAATCACTAAGTTACCTCAATGGGGATATGCATTTCCCCAACAATAAGCATTTCATATTTCTTTTTGACAGTAGGTAGAGGTATTTGAAAACTTTCAATAGTGACCGTCGGAGATTTTTCAATAACATTAATACCATTCACTTGGAATTGTTTCTTCTTAAAGTGCACCGTATGCTCATTACCATTGATATGAAAAGTGATATTGCTTTTATTGCAATCAATAACAGCCCCTACAGTATTCAAGAAGGGTCTACCAAGGATAATCGACATGTTGTTGTCCTCAGGCATCTCAAGTATAACAAAGTCAGTCAAAATAGTAACATTAGCAACAACAACGGGCACATCCTCACAGATCCCGATAGGTATGGCAGTTGATTTGTCAGCCATTTGCAAAGATATTTCAGTAGGTGTGAGTTTATTCAAATCAAGTCTTTTATATAAAGAGAAAGGCATAACACTAACACCAGCTCCTAAATCACATAAAGCAGTTTTCACATAATTCTTTTTGATAGAGCAAGGTATAGTTGGTATTCCCGGATCTCCAAGTTTTTTAGGTACTCCATCTTTAAAAGTATAATTAGCAAGCATAGTGGAGATTTCAGCTTCCGGTATTTTTCTCTTATTTGTGATGATGTCTTTCATATACTTTGCATAAGGAGGCAGTTTCAAGATATCAGTCAAGCGAGTACGCAAAAAGACTGGTCTCAGCATTTCAGCAAAGCATTCAAATTTTTCATCATCTTTCTTTTTAGTTGACTTGGGTGGAAAAGGCATAGGTTTTTGAACCCACGGTTCTCTTTCTTTATCGTGTTTCCTAGCAATGAATTCTCTTTTATCATATCTTTTATTCATAGGTTGTGGGTTATCAAGATCAACAGGTGGTTCTATCTCAACATCATTATCTGGTTCTTTTTCATTTGGTTGAGAGTCTTCATGAACCTCATCATTATCTTTTTCATTATCACTAGGTGAATGTTCATTACCAGATTGAGTTTCAGCATCAGAGATAGAAGTTTCATTATCATCATCAGGAGGCTTTTCTATTTCAGGTTCACTAGAAGTATGCAAAGTCCTATCATTTTTCTTTTTCTTTTTATTTTTATTTTTCTTTTTAGAAGGACTACGTGCATCAGTGTTAGCTACTTGTGAATCTTGTTCAATTCTTTTAGGGTGTCCCTCAGGATAAAGTGGTTCCTGAGTCATTTTACCTCCTCTAGTTGCAACTCGAACGGCAAAGTCATGTATATTATGATTCATTTCATCAAGCAATTCTCTTTGTGATTTAGTAACTTGTTCTAACTGAGTCTGAACCATAGAAGCATGTTTTCCAACAGCTCTAACATCATTTGATATTCTAAATAACAAGTCACTCAAGCGAGCAATCATATCAGAATTGTATTTCAATTGGTTCATAACATTTGCATTGAAGTGATCTTGTTTTCTAATATAGTTTTCAAACTCATAAAGGCATTGGCTAGGGTGCATATTGTGAGGATTGTCATTATCACTGAACTTCATTAGAGAATTTACCTCTACCACCTTAGGCAATGGTGGTGTATTAAGACCATGTATTTCTTCAATAGGAGGTAAATTTTTAACATCCTCAGCTTTAATACATTTTTCCTTCATAGATTTCTTTGCCTCTTGCATATCTTCAGGACTGAGATATAATATACCACTCTTCTTCGGAGTGGGTTTAGGCGGTGGTTCAGGAAGAGTCCAATCATCATAATTTTTCAATATATTATTCAATAATTCTCCAGCTTGCCCAACAGTTCGTTCCCTGAAAACACAACCAGCACAACTATCTAGGAAATCCGTAGAAGCATCGGTTAGTACATTATAGAAGATATCAAGTATTTCATTTTTCTTAAGAGGATGATCAGGCAAAGCATTAAGTAACTGGCAAAGCCTCCCCCAAGCTCATGGGAGACTCTCTTCTTTAGTTTGGACAAAGTTAAATATTTCTTGTAAAGCAGCTTGTTTCTTATGAGAAGGGAAATATTTTTCAAAGAAGTAATAAATCATATCCTGGGGACTACGCACACAACCAGGAGCAAGAGTATTCTACCAAGCTTTAGCATCACCCTTTAATGAGAACGGAAATAATTTGAGAATAAAGTAGTAGCGAGTTTTCTTATCATGAGTAAAAAGGGTGGCTATGTCATTCAACTTAGTGAGACGTGCCACAACAGTTTCAGTTTCATAACCATGGAAAGGACCAGATTCAACCAAAGTAATTAACTCTGGGTCGACAGAGAAATCATAATCCTTATCATCAATAAAGATAGGTGAAGTAGCAAACTTAGGATCACATTTCATTCTAGCATTCAGAGATTTTTCTTTATACTTGCATAAGAATTTGTCTAAATCATCTCTATCTCTGCAAGCAATAATATCTCTAATTGTCTCCTCACTCATAACATAACCTTCCGGTACCTTACGCAATTCATATCTAGGAGGGATAGTTCTAGCAGGTGTTTCAGGAGATTGAGTTTCAAGCTCATCATCAGATTCAACAACATCATGTTGTATTACTCTAGCAATTTGTTTATCAAGAAAATCACCAAGTGGCACATCATCATTATCAAGCAAGGTAATAGCATCATCATAAGCATTATCCATAGCAGAAGTAGCATCATCAATAACTTGAGGCATATCAGAATTAATAGCATGTGGTGGTGTTGCAAGTTTACTTATAACAGAAGGTGAATCAAAAGCATAACTGGATGGCAGTTCCTTACCTCACCTCGCCCTTGAGGGAAATATCTTAGTCTTAGCATCCTTCATATTCTTCATAGTGATAATATGATAATAATCCTAAGTGACTCAAAAATATAGCTATGCTCCCCGGCAACGGCTCCAAAAAAGGTCTTGATAACCCACAAGTATAGGGGATCGCAATAGTTTTCGAGGGTAGAGTATTCAACCCAAATTTACATATTTGACACAAGGGGAGCCAAAGAATATTTAAAGGTATTAGCAGCTGAGATGTCAATTCAACCACACCTAGAGATTTAATATCTGCAGCAAAGTGATCAGTAGCAAGGGAGTATGATAGTTTTGATAATAGTAGCAGCAGCAACTGTAACAGTAACAGTGATAGCAGTAATTTTGTAGCAAGTGTAACAGTGATGATAGCAGTAGTAACTTAGAAGAACAATATAGGATAAATTCGTAGGCAATTGATCGGTGACTTGTTGGATGATATTCATCATGAGACAGTTATAACCTAGGGCGATACGGCACTAGCTCCAGTTCGTCAATATAATGTAGGCATGTATTCCGTAAATAGTCATACATGCTTATGGAAAGAACTTGCATGACATCTTTTGTCCTACCCTCCCGTGGCAGCGGGGTCCATATTGGAAACTAAGGGTTATTAAGGACTGCTTTTAATAGAGAACCGGAACAAAGCATTAACACATAGTTAATACATGAACTCCTCAAACTACGATCATCACCCTTAGAAGTCCCGGTTTCTGTCACTCCGGGTTTGCCGGATCATAACACGTAGTAGGTGACTATAACTTGCAAGATCGGATCTAGAACATGGATATAATGGTGATAACATAAACAGTCCAGATCTGAAATCATGGCACCCGGGCCCAAAGTGACAAGCATTAAGAATGGCAATGTCATTGCAATATCAATCTTAGAACATAGTGGATACTAGGGATCAAGCCCTAACAAAACTAACTCGATTTCATATTGAATCTCATCCAACTCCTCACCGACCAGCGAGTCTACGAAAGAATTACTCACTCCCGGTGGGGAGCATCATGGCATTGGCGATGGAGAAGGGTTGGTGATGACGAAGAACAAAGATCCCCCTTGGAGCCCCAAACGGATTCCACATCTGGCCTCCCAATGAAGAACAGGAGGTGACGGCGGCTCCGTCTCGTGGATCATGATAAATCTTTCTCCCAGATTTTTTTCATGGAAAAATAGGATTTTATAGCATCGGTTCCAGGGTCTACCAGACCACCAGGTGGGGACAACCCACCTGGGCGCGCCAGGAAAGGGGGGCGCGCCCTGGTGGGTTGTGCCCACCCAGGTGCCCCTCTCCGGTAGGTCTTGGCTCCAGAAATTCTTATTTATTATATAAAAATTCCACGCAAAGTTTCGTTCCATTTCGAGAACTTATATTTCTGCACAAAAACAACACCATGGTAGTTCTGCTGAAAACTGCGTCAGTTCGGGGTTAGTTTCATTCAAATCATGCAAATTAGAATCCAAAACAAGAGGAAAAGTGTTAGCAAAAGTAGATACGTTGGAGCCGTATCACCATGCTCATAAGAAACAAGCTGCTTTACAGGAAATATTTAACTTTGTGCAAATTGAAGAAGAAAGTCTCCCACAAGCTTGGGGGAGGCTTTGGCAGTTACTTAATTCTTTGCCTGATCATCCTCTTAAGAAAAATGAAATACTTAATATCTTCTAGAATGGACTAACCGATGCTTCTAGGGATTTCCTAGATAGTTGTGCTGGTTGTGTTTTCAGGGAACGAACTGTTGCGCAAGCTGAAGAATTATTGAATAACATATTGAAAAATTATGATGGTTGGACTCTTCCTGAACCACCGCCTAAACCCACTCCGAAGAAGAGGGGTATATTATATCTCTGTCCTGAAGATATGCAAGAGGCAAAGAAATCTATGAAGGAAAAGGGTATTTAGCCGAGGATGTCAAAAATTTACCTCCTATTGTAGAAATGTGACGCCCGGATAATTAAGCTACAGTAATCCTCTGCTAATGATGCCACATCACCTCGGTTACTGTTGTTAAACTCGCGTTGGTTCGAATCCGGTCCAAATTCAAATTTAAAATAAAGTCAAAAATAAAAGTTTTCTTATGTCAAACTAAAATGTACAGACTGTGGCAATTTTTCCATAAGTGATTATGGTGGTGAACCAACATTTTTGTAAAGTGTTTAAGTCAACAAAAATTAAATAAAACTATTTAAAGAAAATAATAAAAGGAAAAACCTCCCCCTCACCGTGGGCCGCTTGGCCACCAGACCCACCAGGTCGGCCCAGCCGGCCCACCAAGCCCCTCCCAGATCCGCTTCCCCCCCAGATCTCGCCTCCCCTCACTCTCTCCTGCGGCGGATCCCCTCCGTCCCGACGCCGCACCACCGCGGCCATCGAGCCCCTCCACCCTCGTTGGCGTGTCCCCGACCTCCGCATCCTCCCCTTCTTCCTCTATGCCGAGCCATGAGGACCCGGAAGCCTCCACGACACCGCTTCGAGCTCGGCCTCTTCCTCGGGCCGTTGCCCGTCGTTGCCGTCTCTGGCCGCCTCGACTCTCCCTCGGGCCTTCCCAGCAACGGCGGTGAGCACCGTGTGCTCCCCCTCCTCCTACCCATTCAATTCCGTGTCGTAGCAACCGTTCCCGCAAGCCCTAGAACCGCCGTCTGCCATAGCCTTGCTTTCTGCGAGCTCGCACGCATCGCGGCATGGCCGCGCCCACACTACGCGCCCAGCCCGCGCGTCGGCAGTACCCTGGCCGCTCCTCGCGCATGCACGCACGCCCAAATGCGTGTGGCCTCACCCAGCTCGTCACCACTGCTGCTGCTCTTGCCATTGATGCCGTTGTGCTGCTGCCGTCGCCACAGCTACCTATGCTTTTGTAGCCTAATGCTGCCGCAGTCGCGCGCCGCCCGCTGCTGTTTTGGCCCCGCCGTCGCCTCTTGTAGCTCTGCTGCAACCGCAGCCACCATGTCGCTCCGCCCTCTCGGCCTCCCCGGCTGCACCGCTGTCTGTCGCCGCCCCTGCGCCTCGCTTCTGCCGTCGCCTGGCTGGCCTCGACCGCCCCTGTCGCGTCCCGCTCGCCCCGCTCCCCCTCGACTTCGCGCCCCCTCGACTTCGCGCCCACTCGACCCGCTTGCCGCCGCCAACCACAGCC